>NW_011364554.1:391436-485463 GCF_000735185.1 Notothenia coriiceps
TTGGAACGTAGAAATGTTATTTCCTAGTTGTTTCCAGTAATAACTAGATCAGATTACATACTGCGTTAAGATTTTAATAAATCCTACCACATACGGACTGACAGACGTCAACGAAGGAGGTCGGAGTTCCTTGGTCCGGAAATTGTTACGTGTAAAACGCAACAAATACAAATTCACGACTGCTGTTAAGAATGCATAAACTATCTTCGTAACGTGAACTATTTATTATCGTACTATAGGTACAATTATAAGCGGTGGTATGAGATCGGAACGAAACAAGGAAACAAGACTCCGACGAATGTTGACTAGAGTTGAAATGTCGACATAAAAGAAAGGTATTTCACCGTACCAATAAGTATTTATAACTAGCTCTAGTTTTCATACAACGAGTAATGTGGGACATTTCTTTGAGCGTTCGTGTGTGTGGCGTCGAAATGTGTGTATGACATAGAGCGCTTCGTATACTAAAGTGTTTCAAGTACGGGGCCTTACTTTTAGCGTACACAAGCCCGGCAAACACATACAGTTTACAGCTTCAGTCGAAACGTACTCCCGTGAAAAAGGGTTTTGGCGAGGCCTACTCATTCAAGTTTCCCCCCGTGCAACCAAATCATTTTCCGGTTTTTGTCGCCCTCCGTCTTCCCTCTCCCTCCCAATAATCCGGGTGTAAAAAGTTACAAAAGGAGTACTTAATTTATACATAAAGGTGGGGTAGGTAAGTTTGAGAAACCGGCTCGAGATACACTTTTTGTTATATTCCATGGAATGCTCTTAACATCCTGATAGCAATGAATATCTTAAGTGCTTTGACAAAAAATCCATAACAAAATGTCATCTGTGGAAGCCGTAGTACTGTAAAAAGCACGACCAATCATCTGAGCCGGCCCGGCTAAAGTAACTGGATGGCCTACCTGCCTGTCAGCCTTCCATCTGTGCACAAACTTATCTCGTGCCTTCATTGGTCATGTGCGCGTTCGTGTGTGTTGGAGGAGGGGCTCTCTGAGGAAGTGGCAGATTTTTTCTGGTTGTGTATTTTCAAATTCTAGCGCACTCGAGCTGGTTTCTCCAAAATGACCTACCCCACCTTTAAGTACAGTACTTGAGTAAATGTACTAAGTTATTTTACCACTGTAGTTTACGGTGGTGACCAGACTGCATTTCATATTTTAATGGATTGCATTAGATTGTACAGCTGTTTCCTAATAAAGAGGCCCCTGGGTGCATACACTGTGTATTGCAATACAAAAACAGACATATTCACTCTCTGCTGCACTAAAAACAAATAATCACAATGTCCAATGACAACTATGCAAGAGTCAATATTCTTATTCTTTTTTGTTTGCAGTTATTGGGCGGATGGTGGGTCAACGGGGAATTGTGGGATCCTGAACAGTGATAAACCAGCAGAGAAAAACTGGAGAAATGTTCCCTGTGGGGTCTCCACCTACTTCATCTGTCAGCAGTAGCTCTGACCGCTTCTGCTCTTTCTTTACGAATTAATGAGGAAACCAATTTCCTGTCAACAAGCAGCAACTCCTCCGTAACATTTCAAACCATCTCTCCTTCACTTCAAATGAGTAATAACCAGCATTGAAAGATTTTATATATAAAGATATTATAGTTCAATATTTAACGCTTGAAAAGAGATATAGTCAGTCTATTATATATTATATTTGTGTGTAGCATTGTGTTGTCTTACTGTATAATTGAATGATCTGCTGTTCTTTTTCTTCAAATGACTGTGGCCAGTTTCTTTCAACAAGGTTTTATTGTTATATAAAAAGCAACTACATAATAAGTTGAATGTCTATGTTTCACTTTATTTGAGCTAAGCATATATTACTGCTACATATGTTTTACATTGCTACAAAAATAACACATTCTTTTCTAAAGCATAATACTGCAGGTACAAGTATGGACACATTTACATGTACAAGTATGTTCAGGACTTTAAGATGAAGGTCAGGAGATCGCTCTTCAGGCTCAGGCTGAATGTCTTTCTAAACATATTTAATGTCCTGGTCCTCGTCCGAATCCTCATTCTCCATCTCCAAACCCAAAGTGCTGTGGCGAATCATCTGCCATCCTGTCAGAGACTTCCTGTTGTTTAGACCCCCTCTGTGTTTAGGTCTGAGTTTAGGGGTCCCTGAGATGGACCCCTTCATGGTGTCCGTCTTTTCCATTCCCTCCTTTTCATTCTCCTCCTCTCTGGAGAAAGCCTTGACGTACCGCCGCATCTTTTGCAACATTGGGTCATTTCTGTCCTCAACCCTGTGGACGTGGTAGAGGGGAAAACTGGTTAGAGTTGCTTCAAGGGAAATACTTTCACCATGGTAACCATTCAGTATTTAGAATTGCATCTCCTTTAAGTCGAAGGACTAAGAAGAGACATCTCATAGAACGAACGGTTAACATGACGCAGCAGAAAACATCCTAATGCACGGTCTCTAGTATGGGTAAAACTCCAGTCATAACTATGTTTCCCATAATGCAGCTGATAGCATTCCTTGTTGGTCATTATCTTATTTTCTCAGACTTGAACATGCTCCTCCAGAGCCATTAAAGACCTGCCAGGCTGAGTAAAAGGTGAAGCGCCCCTATACTGTAGCATGCCTTTAGGTAACCTGCATGATATAACATGTTGACAGCTGTTGTGGCAGTGCTGTTGTATGTGGATCACATCACTCCTGTTCTGAAGTCTTTAAAATGGCTTCCTGTGTTTCAAATAATTGATTTCCAAATATTGCTGCTGCTGGTTTATAAAGCTTTGAATTGTTTAGGCCCAAAATACATTTCTGACCTCCTGCTAAATTATGAACCATCCAGAACTCTCAGGTCTTCAGGGACTGGTCAGCTTTCTGTCCCCAGAGTCAGAACTAAACATGGTAAAGCAGCGTTCAGTTATTCTGCTCCAAATATCTGGAACAAACTCCCAGAAACCTGCAGGTCCGCTGCAACTCTGACTTCTTTTAAATCCAGGCTGAAGACTTTTCTTTTTGCTGCTGCTTTTAATTGAACTATTCACTGTAACTTTTATTCATGTATTTTTTTTTCTTTTAATGTTTATTTTTTCGTCTTTGCTTTTGAATGACTGTTTTTAAATGCCATTTTCTTAATGTCTTTCATTTTTGTAAAGCACTTTGAATTGCCTTGTGTTGAAAGGTGCTATATGAATAAACTTGCCTTGCCTTGATGCTGGTGGAGGGTTGGGATAATAATAGAACTACGAGAGTGAGAGTTGTGCCTCTTACTCACAGCACAACATGACAGCATTAAAGGTGACTTAGATTGTGGTCAGCGGACAAACTTCTCTCTGTATGATTAGTTTGAGCCAAAATAGTAAGCCTAAAAAAGATTTCTTGCTGATGTCATGTTACTGAAATTATGCAATATATTTGTTTGTTTTTTAAAACAACATCTTTGCTATTGATATGATAGTAATTTAGGTGTGTTTCGTATTTAAAGAAAGTGGCTAAATAATTGTGCAAGAAGTCTGTGGGTTCACAATTGGGAGAGAATATTGTAAATGTCAAACACTTTTATCAAAAGTATTTGTTTATATTGTTATCTGAATGAAGAAAAGGTATGTAAAGAGTTGGCAGTGGAGTATAGGAACTCGTTTTCCATGGAACTTCAACCCCTTTTTGATGTGTTCGAAACATAAAAAAAGTGTTTAATGTTTTTTATAAAAGCCAATAGGGTCCCACATGGACTGACTTTTTTCTAACAACAGTTGTGGTTCTTATGAAATGTATCTCACATGAGACATTTCTGTAAGTGTTTTTGACTTTACTCTTTTGGATGGTTTGAAGGGGACATGACTCAATTGTGAAAATTCATGTTTTTTGGGCACCAATCAGGTCATTGTCAGGCAAATCTTATCAAACCAGACCCAAACTGTCCTGACTTTTGAGAGATTTAGTAATACATTTTACTTTTACAGAATTTTCTTTTTTTTATCTGGTGTTTTTTTGCTGTCTCACCTGAGATACCAGCACTCCCTCAGTCCGTAGTTGAGCCCACATACTCCGAGCCGAGGCCAAAGGCAGCGGGGCAGCTTCCTCTCCAGCATCAGAGTCGTGGCAACCACCTGTACAACACCATTAAAGAGTGTTATTACACACACAGTGATGCACAGGGACGTGATGATGAGATGATTTTATACATTTAGGTCTATGTCTATAGATTGTAGTCCATGGGAGTGTGTGTGTGTTACCTGAGTCCTCCAGAGCTCGTCTCTCTCCTGGGCCACCCTCCAGTGTGTGTCACTCATCATGGCTATCAGCAGATTTAGCAGGAGGATGTAGGAGACGACAGAGAAGGTGCAGTGCAGGACGTGGACGATCGGGGGGGTGGTGATGGTGTGGTCTACAGGCAGATCTATGAGGCCCACGCTGAGCTCAAACTGGGAGAAGAGGGTGATGGGGAAGGAGCGATATGAAGGGATGGAGTCAGGCTCCTGCGTCATATACACCATCCACAGGGCTGAGAAGAAACATGTAAAAAGTATGTGAGTGTACATCATCTGATATCAAGCATTTCTTATCTTTCAAGCTTCGTGAAGGTTAAATACTTGTTTGTGCATGTCGCCCAGAATATACTCACAGCTGGAAAAACCAATGAGGACTATGAAACTCAGCCACATAAACTTTGTCAGGTCTCCAAATATAATCTAGGGGGAAATGAGACACATGGTAGGTCAGTCTGCAAACACAAATAGGTTAACCTCAAGAACCAAAACAACAAATGAACACATCTGCTTCAAAACATTTCAGTACAGCTGTGTGTGAGTGTGTGTAACAAACTACTACACTACGTGACTCATGAGCTACCATTGCATGCACCACTGTTTCTGAGCCCTACCTTCTGTATCATGATGACATAAGGGCCGAGCATTTCAAAACCTCGGGCGAAGAACATGACGTTGCTCCAGCCGAGGACCAAACACACTGACATCACCACGTCCTCTCCCTGCACCTCGCAGGCTCTGAACACACACAGCAGTACCACCAGGCACGCGTAGCTGATACTGGTTCAAATAAAACAGAGAGGTTAAAAGGGAATTTCAGATCAGTTTGGCTCATTTTCTGCAAATACGTGTTTTCTACTCACAGGATAACATGGAAGGGGCCTCCCAGTGCTGTCTGGCCAAAATAGCGCTTTGCCCCCACTCTCAGTATATCAGGGATCTTTTGGAAGAGGGAATACAGGATGATGTGGCAGTGCAATACACATACATACAGTATGTAAAACATGTTTCATAACTTCACCTCCAGCACCAGGATGACAAAAGCTCCCAGGAGGCTGATTATCTCGCCCGCCAGCCGCACGTTGTCCTCATGCGTCACATAACTCTCCTGAGTGAGGAGACATAGATGTGTCAATATTAAAAGCACATTATTTTCAGACAATGCGGCACATGCAGGTGCAAAGTTTGACATTTACACAGGGAAGTATGAACAGCGTATATATAAAAGTGTATAGGTCTAACTATTAACTAGGTCTAACTTAAGTGAGGTATACAAATCCTTCATTACAACTGAAAGTATAAAAGTATTACCAGTAAAATGTTTCAAATTAAGATATGTATGTTAATATACAGCGCCTTAAAAAGTACGCAGTAGCATGAAATCAAAAGTAATCAAGTCAACTACCGTGTACTTACTGTATGAACACAGTAGTTAGTTACAAATATTTAGGAATATTCCAGCAATCTTTATGGTCCTGTATATATTATAAGATATCATAACTGAATGTGGTCACACTGAAATATCACATTTATGAATTTACACACCTGGAGTGTTTTCTGGACCCGGATGGTTTTGTCCATCTCTGAATTTGAGTAGTTCTCCGGAGCGTCCTTTAGAGGGCGGTATGCACAACACAGTGTGAAGGTCCCGATGTACAGGAGATACAGTAACAGCAGCAGCCTGACACCAGAAAAAAACCATTGTTAAACAAGACTGGACATGTGTACATGTCAGATATTTGACTTTAGACATCAATCTTTACCTGAAGTAATGTTTTCCATACAGGTTCCACTTCAGACTAACCAGCTGCCTCACAGGGGTCAGCTCCAGTATCCTTCTGCCCTGGAGAACAAAACATATGTTTTAATGTTCTTCCCATCAATACATCATCCTCTTTTTTTTTAACCAAAACACTTCATCTTGTGTTTTACCTCTCTCTGGTGGCTGCCCACGATGAGCTCCAGCACTGACATGTTGTCGGCCCATGAATCGATCTCCGACAGGTCATACAGGTTAGAGGTCAGAGGTCCTAGACTCCACTGGACTACACGTCTTTTATTAACCAGGTGCTGAAAAGCCTGAGAGAAAAAGAGCAAAGTAAAGCAGTGAGAATAGAACAAAAATGTGTTTTTTACCATGTGACCCCCCTCAGGCTTTACTCACCACAGTGTTTCCCTCTCGAGCAGCCAGTTTAAAAGGTGTAAGGCCTCGGTAGTTGGGCACCATGTCAAGGGGCAGTAACTGGTCCAGCTCTGCATCGCGTGCCATTATCAGTTCAATGGCCTGGCACGCAATTGTCTTGTTGGGCTGCAGAACCAAAATGTGAAGCACTGTGTTACCTAGACGAAAAACAAGGAAATACAGAAAACGTGGACAAGAAGAGATAGCAGAAGGAGTTTAATAATCAAAATATCAGACAGATGTTAATACTATAACACTCCGAAAAGAGGATGTAATTCATACCACGGTAATCCTGGACCCTGGTGCTGGCCCCTGCATCGATTAACATGGAGATGATGTCCTCATTCCCAGCACAGGCAGCAAAAGACAGGATGTGCTCACCTGTTAACCAAATGTATATCTTTAAAAACACCATCTCTTGTGTGGGCATTAACACATACATTTCTGCCTGCATATTCGTCTTGAGAAATATTGGGCTGTAAAGGTTTGTTGATTTACCATAGTATATGAGTCCTCCTATCCTTTTCCTGAAGTACAGACCGGTGACTCGAGGTGTGGCCACATCACCCCCACGAGTGATTAGATGATGAACCAGATTGATGTTCTGATTCACCACAGCGATGTGGAGAGGAGTAACACCTGAGACAGAGAGCAGTCTGTGCATTAGTCCACTGTACATTTAATGGTATTTATTGCACCTCTTTTTTAGGTGAGGCTCACAAATGTGCTATTAATAACAGTAGTAATATTCAACCTCTAGATGGTGCACTCTACACTATCGTCTATTGAATAAACGTCAAAACACTGTAGTTGGCAGTTTGATGAAAACCTGAATATTTCATGGACAATTTTGGCGGAGATTCCAAGTTAGCCAACTATCAAACTCTAGCGCTAGCTTACCGATCAAAAAGACATATGGCCGCCTCAGGCGAGATTTCGACCATTGCAACTAAGCCATTTTCGTTTTTTCCACATTAACTGGCAACTACTTGGTCGCGGACTACACCTTCTTATTATACATCCATGACTACACCGAGATACTACGTGACAAAACCCAGTCGTCATGCTATTGGCTCGTGGGCCTCGTTGGCAACGGCACCAGCGCCGACCACACAACAAATATCAGAGGTAAACAAACCATTCTCGACAACGTTTTATACACAATTGTATTTTTAGAAATTTATTTTTAATTATTCTGCAACTTGTACATGCTTAGCTGGTGTAATATTTGAAAAACAAATGTAAAATCTTACTTTAACAAAAGTTAATAAAGTACAGTAAATTATAAAGCTGTCAGATAAATAAGTGAAACGTAGCCTACAGTAGGCCTAGTATTTATCTTAAAAATGTTGTGGAGTTGAAGTATAAAGTAGCATAAAACAGCAATACATTACTTTCAAAATGTACCTAATTAAAGTAGTTTTACTCAGTAACTTTCCATCCCAGGTGCAGGGGCGGCGGTATACTGTAAGCTAGGGAAGGCTAAGCCTTCCCAAATATTTGTGTCACTGCATCCTGGTAAAATAAAAATATAATGTATAATGTTTGTGTCTTTGACATTAGCACTGCTATGCAGCCACCTGTGCCCTACTACGAAGCCAGCTCAACATACCCTGGATATGTTTGAGTTAACTAACCCTAACAAACGAAGCGGTCCTACGACGCTGGTTATCAAGTCGGTAAATCAAGCCAGTGTTTCTCTCTCCAGCTGAGAGCGCGTTCATGTGAAAGGGGCGGGGTTAGCAACATTTGACCAATCACAAATAGGGACAGCGCAGCGTCATAATTCATTAATGAAAAGTAAACTAATATTAGACAAATATGAACTTTAAACATCCATGACTTAAATATATAATCCAGGATACAAGCCACATACCTGCAAGGTGAATACAGAACAACTGGTTACAAAATAACTACCAAGTGTTTGAAAAGCGTACAACAGTTTTATGATATCACTGCCCCATCTAAGACACGAGTGGATCTGACTTTAATTACATTTGAGTTGAGTGTTTCGTCAACTTAATGTGTTGCTTAAAATAATACTTCTGCATACAGTATGCGACACTGTGAGTGTTGCACGGCCAGATACGGCTCAGCTGACTCAGAAATATATGATACATTATGATATTATATCGATGATCCAATTGATAATGTGATATGAATGATAAAGTGCGACACGTCGGCGTCTTCTCTGCATACGGCAGTTTAAACTGTATTTCCTTTATCCTGTGATATGACTTGATAGGTTTAAACTCCTCTGATTGGTCAGCAGGCGGTTTCACTGAGTTGATCTCTTTTCTATAGATGCGCAGGAGGCGGGCAGCGTCAGGAAAAACAAGTTATTTAGCCTTCCCAAACATGAGCCTATGCCCAGGTGTGCAACAATAAATAATGTCCTAGTCTTTTTAAGTGGACGATGAGGCTGTCAAGTGTTCATTTTTTTTTAAAATGATGCATGTTTTAGTTAGATGCTTGTATAAATGTTCACACCAAATAATTATACATTTACAAAAGCTCTTGTTATTATGAAAAATAAATCAATAAAGTTCCATATTTGAAGTGGTGTAAAAGTTATGTGGAAAGGCAATGAATTCAATGGATTAAAGTTCCCTCATTCTCCTACAGCTCTTTTGTTGTATCTCCAAATATTTGTTAGGCACCTATAAGATGTGATTGTGCTGTTTCTGTGAGTTTATGTGTATGAACCTTGGAAGAGCTCGGAGGTCATGGGCTCGTTGATGAGTTCAGGCGCTCCGTCCATCAGAGCCACGGCAGCTTCCAGGCTATCACTCATCACAGCAACATGGAGTGCTGTCTCACCAAGAGCCCCTGATTTGAAAGGATTACAATTTCAAACATTACAACTACTGCTTCACCGCCCTGAATATCACAGCCTACAGCAAAGGGCCTTACCTCTCTCAAAAATGTTGGTGGATGCACAACTCAGCAGTTTCCTGATGCACCCAACACTGTTCTTTTTAGCCGCATAGAAGAGAGGAATGTCATTTATGCTAAAGAAGGACAAGATAAACAACACATATAATATATTTAAACAGGTTGGCTTGACACATGCATAGAACAATGTAGACTTAATCTAATTTATTGTTGGAAGATGTTGGAAAAGGCAACTAGTCTGAGTCTCTTACTATTTGGAGTGGAGCATAAACGTCTCATCTAACATCTCGTTCCATCCTTTCTTGTTTTGAAGGCGAAACCTCAGCTGGCTCCACCAATGGTTGAGCTCGCTCGGAGCAGATCTCGCAAAAGACGGAGACATTAACACCTGATGTCCGACTGGAGGAAAAAAAGGAAAGTTGAGTTTAGGACACACAGAGAGAGAATCATTGAGTTGAAAAAACTATCACAATGAAATATAGTGTACTATCATATAGGTATTATTGAGTCCTTGGAAATTGATTATTGTATTCAGTTATACTGTTTGAAAATAGAACAAATAAAGAAAATGTCTCAGTCTTACCCTTAAACAATAGAAATGTTACTCCTATGCTTCTGGTAATCCTCAGTCATAACACCCTGTCACAGTTGGACACAACACCTGTAAAATGTCGCTGAGGAGAACTGAATTTGGCATCACTAACATTATTATATATGAACCAAGCCATGGGGGCGGAGGCTGTGAAGGTCTGAGAATGAATAGGTGGAGAGGGAGGGTGAGTGAATAGTGGACAGGTAAGACAGAGAGAGTGTGTCAGTAATGAGCAGGTAGACTTACACCACAGGTTGGGAATCCCACAGTGAAAGTTACGCTTTAAGGTTTAACTCACCGTTTGACTGGGAACTCCTTTATCGTGCTGACCTGAAATAAATGGCTGTATTCCTTCACCTTAAAAGCCTAGTGACAAGGATCCAGTCCCTAGATCTAATATCTCTGTAGTCACCAAGCCTGTCCGCATTCCACCACCTACCACCAAAACCTGCGTGACCGCTATGAAAATTCAGCTAAATCCTGACTATCAACAAATTGCAATCATTGTTTCAAGTGAACCATTCAAAGGAACCTGTTTGGAAATCGCAAGCTTGTATGTTTGAACCCGTGTTTGTAATTTAAACCTGATATTAATGCTTACACGCCAAGTTGCATAATTTCTGTTCTATTAGTTCGCAGATTTCTCGAGGTGAATCTGGGATTATTTGGTGGAGTAAATCTGAACATGATGTGTGATTTTCGAACATGTTGGATCTTGTACGAAAAGGCACAACAAGCTAGTTTCATTCACAATGATTTAACATGTTGACCACCACGGTAATTGCCACATTACAAAGACCATAATGATCGTTTGAAGGTTAGAAAACACCATGTCACTTTTCCTCTGAAGGCGGAAAACAAAGCTAATGGTGCATTGTATTTTTTTGTGAAATGATCAGCCTTTATTCTAAAAGTTATAACCCGACTGAACCCAATCACAGATTTAGATTCCACAACCGTGAAGTATTTGTAAACGGCTGAATCAGTCCACTTGTACAACCGCTCTGGTTGTCTGTTATGTAATGTTGCAGGTGTTTTGCTGCAGCATTTATAGGTCATGACTAACAGGCTGGTCAGCCAAAGGATAAACAGGATTTAGGGAGACTCTATAGGAGGCCCTGCTAATGGTTGCCGATGTGGCCGTCATTTAGTGTTGTGGAGTTAATAGCTGTTTACCAGACGGGGAGCACCATCTTTAAGCAGTGTCATAAAGACCAGTGGTCTCCACTCTGTTAATGTCTTTATAAAGAAACAATAACAACATACAAACATGATTTTGTGGTTTGTGTCTCTACTGTTTCTGGAAATACGTACAAGCATTTCTTTCACAACACTTTGTTGATTTGAGTCCCAGCAAACAATGATTACAGGCATCACTGGTAAATGTATAACAGTTGACAGATGCTCTTATTTAGAGTGACTTAACACAATGATCATGATATGAATACAATAAGAATACAATATATACATGATGATAATTCATACACTGTTGCCCATAAAGTTGGAATCAAATATTTTGTACCTCTTCTCATGAAATGGTTGTGACAATGTGATTTATTCTTGATAGATAACGTGCATATCCTCACCAAACGTTATTGATCAATCTCTTCCAAACATATCACAGCGATAATTAAACCACAATTAAAACAGGAATGTGTCTGAAAACAAAATTATTCCAACTTTATGGTCAACAGTGTATAACGTATTATTTTATTTTGATTCCAAAATTTGACTTAACCTTTACACTTTCAGTGTCTTAGTGTTTCTCAATGTATCCTTTTGCACAGGAGATTAATTTATATTCTGCGAAGCGACACAATCTTAAAATGCATTTTCTTTTCCTGGTTGCACTTTGATATCAAATGGAACATTGCCTGTATTGTGAACTCTCATATTTCTCAGTGGTGAATAAAGTATTCAGTTCCTTCCCCTGAGTCCAAAAATGCACAAGTGTAAAAGGGATATTTCCTGTTAGCTATGCAAACCAACTTGTTTCTAAAAAGCACTTTTACATTACATTACATTGCATTGCATTTAGCTGACGCTTTTATCCAAAGCGACTTACAATAAGTGCGTTCGACCAATAAAGTACAAACTTGAAGAAAACAGAATCATATAAGTACATCAGGTTTCATAGAACTAAAACATTTCAAATGCTAGTCAACTGATAAGCCAATCCTTTATTAGTATACAAGTGCTTTGTTAATAGTTCCATCGCTCGAAGTGGAGTCGAAAGAGATGAGTTTTCAGTCTGCGCCGGAAGATGTGTGAGCTTTCTGCTGTCCTGATGTCAATGGGGAGCTCATTCCACCATTTTGGAGCCAGGATAGCAAACCCACGTGTTTTTGCTGATGGGAACTTCAGTATTTTCCTGAAGTAGTAGTTTACTATTTGTAAAAGTACTGAATTACTTTTAACCACTGGATATTTATTGTGTTTGTATACGTCTTGATCGGGACTGTTATCAAAATAAAGTTGCAAGGGTTTTAAATAATGTTTGCATGCGTTTGTAGAAATAATGTAGCAGTCTGTCATTGAGACTACCCTCCAGTCTGATACAGAAAGATACAGCACTGTTCCAGCCACATCAGAGTGGCAGAATAACGTGTAAGCGACTTGCTATCAGTCCAGATCTGCTGTGATATCAGCAACAGCGGGGCATGCGGGAAACCGGTGTCTGTTCTTAGACTACTGCTGATCCCAGCAGATCCCACACTCAGATTTTACTAAAATCTGCTGATCTGTGAAACCTGAAGCACCCGAAGTTCACTCTTTAACTTTGTGAAGGTGATATCAGCGCATCAAGGTGAAAATGTTGTCATTTACTTTGTAGCTGCATTAAAGCTAAAACTCGGGCAAAAGTTCATATATTCTTCTCTAAGTTAGCGCTGAGCTTCAGTCTGCAATGTTCAAAACAACAGATAAAGCCAGAAATCTAGGTGTAGTCATGGACTCTGACCTGAGTTTCAACAGTCACATTAAAACAGTTACTAAATCAGCCTACTATCACCTAAAGAATATCTAGGATTAAAAGACTAATGTCACAGCAGGATTTGGAAAAACTTGTCCATGCTTTTATCTTCAGTAGACTGGACTACTGTAATGGTGTCTTCACAGGTCTCACTAAAAAATCTATTAGAAAGCTGCAGCTGATTCAGAACGCTGCTGCTCGAGTCCTCACTAACACTAAGAAAGTGGATCACATCACTCCAGTTCTGAAGTCTTTACACTGGCTTCCTGTGTGTCAAAGAATAGATTTCAAAATACTGCTGCTGGTTTATAAAGCTTTGAATGGTTTAGGCCCAAAATACATTTCTGACCTCCTGCTAAATTATGAACATTCCAGATCTCTCAGGTCTTCAGGGACTGGTCAGCTTTCTGTCCCCAGAGTCAGAATTAAACATGGAGAAGCAGCGTTCAGTTATTATGCTCCAAATATCTGGAACAAACTCCCAGAAACCTGCAGGTCCGCAGGCTGAAGACTTTTCTTTTTGTCGCTGCTTTTAATTGAGCTATTCACATCTTAAACTGCACTGTAACTTTTATCCATGTATTTTTTCTTTTAATGTTTCTTTTATTATCTTTTTTTTTTAATGACTGATTTTAAATGCCATTTTCTTAATGTCTTTCATTTTTTGTAAAGCACTTTGAATTGCCTTGTGTTGAAAGATGCTATATAAATAAACTTGCCTTGCCTTGCCTATAGAGATAAGTTGGCATGGATGGATGTGGTAGCTGAATACTTTGACCTTGCATAAATATATTTATATTTTTAACCACATGAAACCTTCATTAAACATAACATCACATTTATGAACCATTGTCCTTTAGTTAGGCACCAACCCATCAGTCAAAAGGAAGGTTAACTAGATAAGGCTAAATTGCTAATATTTAATTAGGTGTTCAAAATGTGTGTTGTGCTGAGCCTGGTCCATTTAGACTTATTTTTGGCATCTTTTTGGAAGAGAAATATCTTAAAAACGAATTACATTTTTATAAGCCTCAGTGGTACCTTGTGTCTAGTACTTAAAACCAGATGTTAGCATGCTAGCTAAACTAAGATAGTGAACATAAGGAGTTTGCTAAACAAAAGCAGGGTTAGCATGATTAATATGAGCTTGTGTTCGCATGCAAACATTAGCATTTACCTCAAAACACCTGTAGTTTCACAGACCTGCTAGCATAGCTCTTCGTCCTGTTCCCCCTTGTTATTAACTAAATGTATCTCACATTTTATCTCTTTCAATGTTTGTCCCTATGATGATGCTAGCTTAGGCTAAGTCTAAATCATATTTACTCAAACGCTCAAATGAAATACTACCATTAAATAAATAAAAAACTTGAGTAGCTGGTAAAACACTTAACTTGCTCACAAATAACACAAGTAGCAAAATATTAAATAAAATCATATCATTTATTTTACAAATTTGCACAATTATGGAATAGTGGTGAACAAGTAAACACTGCTAATAATGTGTGTAGCCTGACACACACACACACACACACACACACACACACACACACACACACACACACACACACACACACACCATGATGTACAGCATAAACCTGATGTACACATTAACATTAACACAGCCTCATTTACAGCACAGACAGACGACTACATACTTACAAAGCATTTCGCCTCCTTCCTTCAAGTGTTAATCAGATCCGATTTTGTCCGTCTTTCCCATTTCACACATTCACAACGCTTCAATGACTCAGTGTCTTTACTCTAGCAATCAAACAACTAGAAGGTGGAGTGTGAAATGTACACATAAAGGTGGGTGCTGCATGGTTCTGTCTTCATCGCAGATGGACATTGTGTTTGCAGCTGAGGTGAAGATTGCAGTTTTACAGTACATGAGCTCTGAGACAAAAGAGTGAGAGTGAGTTGTACAAACTGCATATGTCTATTAAAATAGGAAATACATGGCTTAAAGTTCTTAAAAGCTTTTTTTGTTTCATTTTAGTTTTTACAATTTCATGGCAGTGACTCATATCTAACCTCAGGGTATTCGGCTCTGATTTAGGTGGTTAAAAACATTTTTTTTGAACAAATAAACAAACTGTACATTTTGAAAGCTAAAAGTAATACCTTATAGGGCAAACCATAGGCTGCTAGGTAGTATACTGTTTTGTTTCTTGCTAACAGTTTTTTTTTAGCATTTGGCGATTAAGGAGAAGGGAAGTGATACAACTTTACAAATAACACAAGAAATATTAGAAAAAGGCTTTGATTGTCTTTACGCAATTCTTTGTGTGGAGAGATCTCCATAAGTATACTAACAAAAACATTTCAATATTCTTTTGTATTCAATGAGGACGGGAAAATTGAAGGTTTCATGGAGGAACAGTAGTTTAAGAGTAGGTGAGAGAGGTAGGACTGCAGGAGAGAAGAAGGCAGACAACAATAAAGTGAATTCTAGTGAAAAACATTGAGGAATGTTCAAAGTCCTCCTTCTCCTCAGAAACTCCGTAACCCCACTTTGACCTGGACTGCAGCTCCCATAGTGCATCTCTCTTCTGTCATTTGTCGTGAGTGTCTGTCAGAAAGTCCGATCCTCTTTTTCACAACTTCTGGTTGTAGTGCTGGATGTAGTGTAGAAGAATACACAGAGTGGCACTTGATGATTTTCCTTGCAAACAAAAGCTGATTCTCTTTTTTGTTTTGCCCGAAGATGTGCTCAACCAAAATGAATGAAACCAGATACAACAAGCAGAGGATTGGGAAAAGCGCAAAAATCCATGGCGCAGGTTGTACTGTCGGTGCGTGTCACACCTCCACCTGCCCCTGCGACAGATAGGCTTTGAGCTGCTGGGTTGCATTGAAGATCTTCCTCTGGTGTCCAAGCAGGTTCACCCCCAGATTATGGATGTCTCTGCAGAAGAGAGCAAAAGAACCGGGGAGTTTAGTTCAACACTTGTTGTTAACTCCACCTGATATTTAAAGGTCAGAAATGTTGGGTTGCATGTCTATAAAACCCTGTGGTGGCTCAGGCGTTTATTGATGCTCATACTGACTTTTGTAAAATGTTTTCTTTAGTACTTTGGCTTATCTTAATTTTTTCCTTTACTATTGAACTTTCATATGTGCCAGATACATAAGAGGTTCACTTACTTACTTAATTAAGCTCCAGAGAACAGCCTCAGCACTCTCCGGTAATTTGTCTATTTATGTTTAATTATTCTGTTTTCAGCACTGCCTCTCTAATCACATTTACCAGGGAGGACCTTTAAAGCCTTTAACTATTCAATATTCAAATTGTGTATACTTCACATAAGTTTTACTAATGAAGTGTGCTTTAAAACACTTTTGGTATTGTAGTACAGATTCAAACAGTGATAAGGAACTATTTCTTGGTTGTACCTAGTTAAGCACTGCCATGAAACATTTTGTTCACATTGTGGGCAATAACATAATACCTACATCATTTTTCAGTGAGACATAAAAGCACCCAGTCACTAGCTTCATCTTATCCTAATGTCATAGTGATAGCCATCTATACTCACTCTATGCTGAGCCTGCTGACTCTGTCTAACGTGTCCAGGTTTGCCTGATCAAACTCATCCTGATATCTCTCCATCTTCAGCACAAGCAGCCAATCGCTGACTGTCGACACTGACGTTAGATCTGTGGGGGTGGGGCTGAGCAGCGGCTGAGAGCAGCTTCTGTAAAAGGGGTAAGTGTCAAAAACGAGAGCATCAGAATCTGTAAATATAGAAGGCGGTTTGTCAGCTGCTGCCTCTGATGTGTTTTGGTCAAGTGTTTGCCAGAAGCTGGTGTCTCACCGAGTTGGCTCCACCTTAAGGGAAGCAGGGTGCCTGATGAGGCGGTCCAAGGAGGAGAGGAGTGTGTCGAAGCCTGGCCGGTCCCCTCGCTCCGTCTGCCAACACTGGAGCATCAGGGAGTGGAGGGCAGAGGGGCAGTTGTGGGGGGCGGGGAGGCGATACTGGTCTGCTACGGCCTTCATCACCTGCAGAGAGAGGAAGGGAGATGTTACAGATAAGCAAGGCAGATGGAGTTTTTATGTAAATGCCCTTACATAAAAGGTCACAGACCGCTGAGGGCTATGCAAGAGTGACTAAGAGAAAATTAGGCAAATTAAAAGCTGCTTGGCATTTTCTCACCACTTAAACGGGTGTGTTAAATCAAGAGAAGGAGGATGGTGGTAAAGAACATTTAATTAAGAAGATGTCTACCTTTTTTGCACTGGTACGTTCTATTAGCTCAAAATTATTCTAAACCAAATAGCTGTATTAGTAATTTTTTGTATATTTGTTTACATACTTTGCATTTTGATCAATTAATAATTACATTCAATTGGACAAAAACACAAATCAAATTTTTTCCAGTGTGAAATTCTTTATTTACTCAGATTGCAGCTCAATAGCTGTTATATAATGCCATACTTTTACTTTTATTCATTATATATGGGGTATTTTAATGCCTTTTTTAAAGACTGGGAATATCATGCAAAAAAAGATCTCGAGCTCGCTGCAAACCGGACCCGGCGACTCATAGTCGGTGCAACCAGCGCGACCTTCGTCTTTTAATGGCATGTTATAATGCTGTAGCAGTTAAACTTGCACTTAGGCGAAGGATTTGAGTGCATTTGCATCACTAATATATGAGTTCTTCTGCTGAGGCAACCTTCTCCTACATACTCACTTCTTGATTGCTCATGTCCCAGTATGGACGCTCTCCGTATGACATCACTTCCCACATGAGTATGCCGAAGCTCCAGGCGTCACTCGCCGAGCTGAACTTGCGATGCTGAAAGGCTTCTGGTGCCGTCCACCTCACAGGGATCTTACTGCCCTGATGGAGGGAAGCCAGACAGGGAATAAGTGAACTATGTTGCAAAATAATGCAACATAGATATATAAAGGATACTACATGTTCACATACGTACCAGTGAGGCAGTGTATGTGGGTATGTTTTGGTCCATGCCCCTCATGAGTCGGGACAGTCCAAAGTCGGACACTTTACAGACCAGGTTGGAGTTGACCAACACGTTCCTAGCCGCCAAGTCCCTGTGGACGAAGTTTCTTTCAGAGAGGTAACGCATCCCTGCACCGACTCCTCTGAGCATCCCGATGAGCTGGAGGACGCTGAACTGGCCCTCGTTCTCCTGAAAGAGTGAGGAGGGCAGGGCACAGGAGAATGGGAGAAGAGGAGATTTTTGGGTATTACTAACATGTCAATATAACATGCTAAAGATGGAGAGAGTGTGTCATTGTCTCACCCTGAGGAAAGCATCCAATGGCCCATTCTCCATGAACTCTGTGATGATCCTCTCTGGAGCCGAATGAGTGATCACACCCTCCAACTTCAGTACGTTCGGATGGTCAAACTGACCCATGACCCCTGCTTCACTGAGGAAAATCCCTTTCTCTCTGTCGGACGCCCCCCAGCGGATAGTCTTCACTGCAACCAGCACCTCCCTGCGACCCATTGGACGGTAGCGACCCCGAGAAACCTCCCCAAACTGGGCTGGAGTGGAGAGGAGGTGGAACAGATTACACATTAAAGTACCAATCACAAAACTACAGAACGATATAAAAGAAAAAGCAGCATCATGCCTACCTGCACCGATCACCTCCTCAATTTTCACATGAGTGGGATCGATCTCACTGGCAAACTCTTTGACAGCCTCACTGGGGTCCTCATAAGTGGATGGGTCCACATAATACTTAACTCCACCTGAAAAGAAACGTTTTCTGAACTAAGTCTCTAAAAATCCGATTACTTTGCTGCTACAAACACATTTTTTAAATTAAATTAAATATGATTGTGCTCACCTCTGTTGCTGATGTACCTCTGGAGTCTGTCGCTGTACGGACTCTCCCTCCTCTTACTGCAATGGGTAAAGAAAATTCAAATGTTCCATGATTAAAAAAATGTATCGCACTGTTTGTCTGATCATGCGAATGGATCGACAACATACCTGCGAAATACCACAACAACCACAATCGCTGCCACCACCAGGAGAAAAGCGGCTCCACCCATCACTGACCCGACCAGCAGAGGAAGCCGATTCTTGATCTGGTGTGAATGTTCCTCTGTGGGAGAAGAAGTGAGAAAACTATCAGCTGCTGATGAATCATTAACAGTGTTGTTTAAGTTATCCCAGAGCTGTATAAAATGAAAAACACGGTTGTTACTGTAACTGAATAGATGTGCTTTAATGAGTACAAACTATTTCATTTAAAGTGCAATCTGAATATTGCTCTAAACTACAGAATAGTCCACATTTAGAAATGTAACTTTACTTTTATTTATTTTTAATTTTGAGGTAATCTCCGAGGGTTTTCTGGGAAGCAGTTTTAAAGATAAAGAGTAGATTACTCTGGTGCAGGGGTAGCCAACACGGTGCCCGCGGGCACTTTTAGTCGCCCGCAGGGGCAACGTGAGTCGCCCACGGGGCATGTTCTAAAAATAGCTCGCCAAGCAAATCCAAAATGTAAATAATACACGAAACAAAAAAGGAAATGTAATTAAAAGAATCTACCCTAGAGAATCTACGAATCTACAAAACCTCAATCATAGCGAACTCTATCTACTTACTACAACTCTATATCTATTTAACACCCCTCCTCCCCCCAACCCCACAATGAATATCGACCAATCAAGTTCTTGCTTGATTTGCGGGACCAGCGTTGCAGTCGGGAAGAAAAGCATTGTGGAGCGGCAGCTCACCACTTCATAAGGAGTTTGACCTTTCCTTCTGGCAGAATCTACACAACACATCAGCCCCATTGAACACAGCTGTGCCAGCCTATACAAAACATGAGGGGCAGAGTTTTACTGTGTGTGTGTTGCAACTTGCATATATATTTATTGCACTTGACGCACACACACGCATGGCGTAATTTCCACTGGGGACAGGGGGGACATGTCCCCCGCTCTTTTCGAAATCCCGTTTGTGTCCCCCCACTTTACAAATATGTGTATTATTATTTTTTAACGCAAGCCGTCATCGCCACGGAGGAGCACACAGCCTCTGTGAGCGAGCGAGAGAGAGAGCTAGGGAGCGAGAGAGAGAGAGAGCGAGCGAGAGAGCTAGGGAGAGCACACCTTTATCTATTTAATATAGATAAAGTAAGAAGTCATTCCAATGTGTACTATAGGATAGTAAAATGTTTAAAAGGGGAGTGATTAGTAAAATATGCATAAATAGAAAGAAAGAATGCTAACTAGGTAACATAAGATAAGAATAAACTAGTTTAAATGGTTTGTTGTTGGCTGTGATCATATTCTAAAGATGTTTGGATCATTGAAAAGTATACAGAGTGTTGAGAGCTGTATCCATAAATTCATTTTGTGCTCAAAGTGCACCAGATTGAGGCATTTAACTTCAACATTTAAAAAAATATCTTCCGGGGGGAGCATGCCCCGGACCCCCCTGGAGTATGTGAGGTCCACCCTCAAATAAAGCAGATTAAAATAATTAAATTGCATACATGTGAAAACGGGTCCCACAGACCCAAACAGCACACAAAGGTTAAAGGTCAGCATATCATAATGTGAAAATGTGCTAAATATATACACTGCAAAAAACTAAAAAAGAGGAGTAAAAGTAGCTCACGACTTGTTTTATTTGTTGAAAGTAGCTCTCATCCTAAAAAAGTCTGGTGACCCCTGCATTAGATGAAAATAAAGGACATTGAATTGAACAGAATGGAACTAAGGAGGCTTTCTCATAAATATAAATAGTACATCCACTTTAGAGAACATTGTTTGAAACAAACTTTAAACTGCTTATTAGCAATATTTCCTATAGTCTCTTTCTCATACTTTTATAATATTTCGTTTTTAATTATGATCTTCCGAACACTAATAAAGGCACAATGAGTAGGACTTACATCCATCGCGGTTACAAAGACAACATTCAAAAGCCCCCCTAACACTAGCCAAAGAGTTAAGCAATATTTAGTCTAGCGCGCTAATAGGCAAAGTATTTGTGTGCAGACAGGAGAATTGAATGTAGCCTCCTCAGCTTCCAACTCAGACGACCCCAATTTCCGTGTCAGCCGGGGCCGGACAAACCTCTAGGGAAGAAAAGGCCGTGGAGCGGCAGCTGGAGCAGTGAGAGAGCGAGAAGCAGAAAAACTGCCAAGAAATATCCCGAACACGGCGGTATGAAAAGAGAAGAGAAAATAAAGGCAGAGGGACGCGTCTCAGCGTAAGTGATGAGGGAGAGGATTATTCTGATTTTAATCTAAGGTTTTTTTAGGAAAATTAAACGCATTGTGCCTTTAAGGTCTCATATGGTCAATTCTACCAGCTCAGTTGTGTGTAAGTGCAGTAAAGCACTCTTACTGTACTTCATTGGTTTTACAATAAAGGGGTGCAGTACCCAGAGGCAGCGTGGTGAAGTAGATGGTGTTGCTGTAGGGCCCGTAGCCCCGTTCATTTCGAGCTCTGATCTGGAAGGCGTAGATGGAGCCGGGGATCATAGAGCCGACGGTCACCGTGTTGGTCTCACTGTACACACTCGCTGCACTGTCCACATCTGAACCCTGGGGACACAGGAGAGGGACATTTAGAGCTAAATCTCATATATGTCCGTTTATGCAGTTGTGCGCCATGTTCGCATGTACCTTGTCATAGTATCTGAGCTGGTACTCCAGGATGTCTCCATTCGGCCTGTCCGGCTGAGGCCACGAGAGAGTGATGGAGTCTGGGGCTCGGCTCAGCTGGTGCATCATGGGAACTGTGCTTGGAACTGTGGGAAAGAACAGATGTATGAGAATAACGCTTCCCTGAGAGATGTGATGAATGATCATTAAACCCCATTAACCCACAACAATAAAGCAGAAGTTGTGTTGGAGGGATAGTGACCAGAGGGGGGCAGTGTTACAGAATGTGCCAAGTGTATTTAGTAGAGCATGAGAGTGGAGTCTTTATGGAGCAGGATCTAGTTACAGTCATTGTGCCGGCCGGTAAGAGGAGTTAAAGGAAACTTTCCGGCATTCCTTTCATTTGAATCAATAAACTATGAGTGCAGCCACCAGAACGTTTTAGATAATTTAGGTTAATGGAGACTTTTTAATCAATCATGATAACTTTTTTTGGACAATCTCATAGTGGTATACTTTCTCAGCACAATGCTCCATTCTCCTCTCCTCTTCCCACTCATTTACTTTCATCTCTTTCTGTCCGTCTTTTTGTCTTCCCATCTCTCATTTCTCCCTTTCTTCCTCCGCAGCGAATATAATGGGATGTGACAGGATATTGTAACCTCGAGCAACCCCCGGCCCAGAGAGCAGGAAGACAAAAGATGGAGTACAGAGAGGGATAGAAAGAGAGAAACAGAGAGAGAGAGGGAGAGAGAAAGGCTTCAAACACACACACACCCAGTATCTGCACAAACATCAACATCAGATCATCTCTTCTCTTTCATCTCATCTGTTTCATCCTTTTATGTCCCATGCTCACCTGACTGGCTCGTAGTGAAATTGATGCTTGTGTATCGAGCTGGAAAAGGACTCAAAGCTGACACCTCATTCATGGATTGCACCTGTCAATAAGAGGAACACACAGACGTGACATACAAAGCTTTTTTCTATTTACATTTAGGACGTGCTTTAGTGTTTGGAAAACAAAGCCTGACACATGCAGCTGTGTCGGCCAGTAAACAAACCCCAGTAAATAGGAAATAACTGCCCTTTATGAATAAGAAATATGCTATGATTTAGTCCGGTTTCTCCAAGCTAAATAATAAATGTGTAATTATGAATGTGGAGCTTATGGAATAATACGACACAGAGGACATGCCTGCTCTGTGGCTCTGGGAAATGCTTCAATAATAATTGTGTGAAACTCTTTTTATCCAGGAGCTAGGTGAAAATAATGGATGTCCGTTGCACAAGGACCTTTAAAATGAGCAGTCCTTGAAATGTTTCTCTTTTCACAGAGAGTTAATGAAGAAATGTTCCAATTTGCTTTATTGATGTAGTCCAATCTTACTCCGAATAACACAAATAGCAAAACGAGAGAAACTGTTATCACTGTAAACCTTACTCTCATAGACAACTTAACAGGAGATAACCATGAGTGCCTTTAACAGACAGTTTCCAACGGTACCTGTATGAGATAAGTGACTCTGGTCAGCAGGTTGTTGAGGGTGACCTTAGTGTGTTTCAGGTTAGTCTGGGTGGGGCTGAAAGTGACGCCCTCTCCACACCAGGAGCAGGCCGTGGGGTTGGTGAAGGTGGCCGAGGGGCAGATGCGGCACACCACCCCGTACCACACCTCGCTGCGGCCCCCCATGTCAACCGGAGGGCGCCACCTTAGGGACACCCCGCCATCGGCGCTCTCATACTCCCAGGACATAGAGACCGGAGCAGATGGAGGCGCTGTGGAGACGACAGAGAGAGAGAGGGAGGAGTTTAACATACATAATGTACCCGACGGACACTTAGATGGAAGCATCTGCTAAAAAGTTTAAGATATGAAAGTAGCTGCTTGCTGGCAAAGACATCTAATAAAGTTAAGTAATGGAAAGAACGTTATAAAAACTAAGTTCAGCGGTGACATAATTTAAGTGAGCAGGGAAACTAAATACTTAACAGTTTCCATTATATTGTGATAAAAAAAGATCCTGGTCACTGACTGTGGATCTGGGTTCTCACAGTCTGAGGAAAGTGACAAATGAGGAATGAGGCCCCTTGAACACCTCCCAGAGAGCCAGGCGTAAACAAACAAAGCTCACTTGTGCAGGCAGAGGAGTTGGCGTCAATGGCACCCCGGTAAAAGCCGCTGCGACATTCACACACACTCGACCCCTCCTGGCTGGTTCTGCTGTTGGGGGGACACACCGAGCAGGGAGTGGAGCCCGAAACGGACTTGAAGTAGCCCACCGGACACGCTGCAGAGAGACACAAACACACACAGGAAGGGGTGAGCTTCATCCTCAGTTTAAAATAAAATGAAGTGTTCACTCTGAGTTACTGGTGTTCTAAGGTGTATAACACTGTCTCTCTAATGGTTTAACTACAATAACACATTAGGCAAGGCAAGTTTATTTATATAGCACCTTTCAACACAAGGTCATTCAGTGCTTTACAAAATAAAAGACATTAAGAAAATGGCATTTAAAAACAGTCATTAAAAAGCAAAGATAATAAAATAAACATTAAAAGAAAAAATACATGAATAAAAGTTAGAGTGCAGTTTAAGATATGAATAGCTCTAAGAGCAAAGGAAGCGGTCTGACAATGAAAAATGTAGCAGAGCAAAAACTAAAATGAAAAAGTGGCAACACAAAAGCTGGTATTTTATTGTCTTACAGAAGAAAAATGAAAACAAAATAAAAAGTAATATAGTATTTTTACAATTCAAACTTAACAAAAACACCTGACAAAGTATTTTCCCGGTCCTTAATCTAAATTAAATCCACTTTTCAAAAATGATTTTTTGAGCGCATAGGAACCCAATAACCCTTTCAGCTCTCTCAGCTTACTGCAGAATGCCCTCGGCTCAGAAGTAATCAATATATAAAAACTGGGACTTCATGAAATATATAAGACAACAGTATTTCATGATCCTGTTTTATTGTTTTGTTCCCAAAGTGAAATACGCCAAACTATTTTTATGCAGAGCATCAATTTCATGTTGGCTTGTGGTTGTTTCCCTCTGAGTCAAAAGTTCATTTAAAACAAAACGGCCTGTTGTTTGTTGTTGGTTTTGTCCAGCACCGTCATTTACTTGTGTTTAAGGGAAGTGGCTCACAAAATCAGCAAAACCACCGGTCAACAAACAAAAGTTCAAAATGACCACACTGACTCTGAATCACTGTTTCAAAGCAATCCGACATTTTGGAAGAAAACACTTTCCACTTTCTGGTGGAGTTTTAGGTGAGAAGATTTATACAACTCTCAAATCTGTCGACTAAATGTAAGGCTTAAGCTAGCAACATGTCAAACTACTGTATCTGTTAGAGGTGGGAGCATTTTCTCAACACAAGAAGAACAATTGAATTTAAATAAACAATACTTGGAGTGGAATGTAGAGTGGAATATGTGAAACCTCTCTCATAGAGGAAGAAATGGAGCAGAAACTCAATAAGGAACACACACACACACACACACACACACACACACACACACACACACACACACACACACACACACACACACACACACACACAGAAAATACCATTTGAGCCTGCGGGCTGTTTTACTGAACTGGTGTGTTTAACGTGGACAAATCTGTGAAACGCGGCGATTGTTAATGTCAACAGCAGGACAGCTGAGCGCTGAGGTCGAGGAAACACACACTACATGTCGCTGCTCCTGCCTCTTTGTGGGTCTGCTGCCCTTTATGTGTGTGTGAATGTGTGTGTATGTGTCAACTAAAGGTTGCGTCGTTCCAAGAGAGGTACCTTTATCCATGAGCTAAATGTGGAGTTTGTGAGTGTGTATATTTTCATTCAAAGATGCTTCCTTGTGTCTTTGAGTGTGAAAATGGCCCAACAGGAAACACCTGAGCCAGCATCTTTAAAGAAGGATCCTCTCATATGTTCTTAAACAGCGTTAAAGGATGAGAGTGGATCTACCGGTATGTCTGTGTGTGTATGCTCCTTAAGGTCAGTGGGAGTGAACCCCGCACCTTGTTTATATAACCCTGTCGGGAAGATTTATAGAATTTGACACACTGTATGTGTGTGTGGATGCATGTGTGTATACTCGGTGGTGTTTCGGAGTAGAAGATAAGGAGGAAAGAAGTGAAAGAGGGTAAAGAATAAACATATAAAAGGCTTTCTGTGTTCTCACTCGACTCAGGGAGCTGACTTTGCTTTCAAACAGGTGTGAAGGGGGAAAAGGGGGAGACGGAGAGAAGCAAAAGGATGTTGAAAGACCACAGAGGGAGAATAAACTAGGAAAAGGGGAAGAAGTGAACAGTGAGATGGATGTAGGATGAGCGGTTGGATTATGTATGTGAGCGCCAGATGATGGGAGAAAAACGCAGAAACACAGATAGAAAGAGGAGAGCAGAAAAACCTTCTTCCTCCGTCTTTAATGTCCTTGCTGCACATTAGCCCACGTGTTCTCTGACGGCTCTGACACGAAACATGACTTTGCTACAAAGCCTCTCATCGCCCTACGAGCTCCGGCAACAACTCAACCCCCTCCTCCTCCTCCTCCTCGTTCCATCTTCATCCACCTGATTACAGCAGCCAATGAGGGCACGAGTCCTCTGCCCTCTTGCTTGATCTGCAGCCCCCATCCCCCACTCCGCCTACAACAATCCATCTCCCAGCTGTAAAGTTGACAATTCAGGAGTCAGGACCATTATGAGCAGAGACACAGATGCCTTTACATCATACATCAGTAAACCCAAGAGGCAGGGATTGAATAACATGTAACCGGTTTACATTACAAACCTACAAGGACTGATTACTCATAAAATAAATCTGTAGCTACATTTAATAGATTCATGGCTCAAAAACGTAGCTTCTCAAATGGGGTGATTAGCTTTTTTCTCCTGTTCTTTATCATCGTTAACTAATATCTGAGGGGTTTTGACCGTTGTTCTGCCAGAGACCACCTCTTTAAGGATGTCATGCTTGGCTCTGGGTTATTAAGATGGGCGTTTATTTTTGTTATGGAATGTTTAAAAAACGTAATAATAAATTGGTAAATTGAGAAAATGATACGATTAAAATATTAATACATTACAGCTCTAAGGTAAAGGTTAATTTATTTATAGAGCACATTTAAGACTTAAAGCAATTCAAAGTGCTTTACTCTACTAACAAATCTGACAGATCTACTGACAAGTCAGAAAGTACCTAGTACCATGACAATTTTAAGAGTGGGGAAATTAACCAATGGAAAAAACACAATAACACAGAGAAGATTGATGGATTATTAAGAGGATTACATGTGAAAAAGGATTAGCCTCGAAGTCTACCTGCAAATCAAATTACTACGTGTTGAGAGAAGAACATAAATCCAATTGAAACTAACATTGAGATGAAGAGAAATAGAAAACTGCAATGAGATGAGTACCTTGATGTTAACATAATACTTGGTTTGTAGATCACTGACCCAATTTCTTTTTTCTCTTTCTCCCTCTCCCTGTTTCATGCGCTCATTCCCTCTTTTGGCTCGCAGCATAATCTCTCTCCCTCCCTCTCTCTCGGACACACAAACACACATAAGCTCGCTCACAGATGCGCCCAGACTGAGATGTGAGTACACGTGGTTCCAACGTTAAATGCCTTCCTCTCTTTATCTACATCCTGTCATTCACTGCAGACAAAAACAACCGATAAGCACTGAATCGTATGAGTTCATCTAGTATTGTCCTTTCCATTATATACTGTAGGCTTCAGCCGCACAAAGCCATGTGTGAAAACAAGCAATCCTTAGATATTCTCATATAAACCAGTAGCAGTAGCCAATGAGCCATACTGAAGCTTTTCCCTCTTCTCAAAATATATTGAAAAATGAGTGCACAATATTAAATTCCACAATATGAGAAGGAAAGTTCACACACTGGATATCGCAAGGTCCAAAAAGATAATGAGGCAGCTTTTTGTCCATCGAAGTCTTGAAAATTAACAATTCAGAGATGACACAACACACATTATACAATAGTATGTGGAGCTTTAATTGTATCTGTATATATATATATATCGGTTTTTTTCTTTCAAATGGATGTTCGCATGACCTTATCCCTCATTATAGTTTTGTATTTAAATAAAACATAAGCAAGTAGTTACAGAGTAACATTAATTGTATTCTATCAATAGTTAATAATATGTTGAGTTGTGTCTCTGTGTGGTTCTGTGTTATGTAAGTCCACATTCATTCTTTTTTTAACTCTTTTTAGGTTTTTCCCATGAGGAAAATTTGACTTGTTAGCTTCTACTAGCTCCACTAGTCCCTACCTCTAACTATGTGTGTCTGCTGTCTGTCGAGAACAGATGTACGCTGAGTTTTTTGAGCTTTTTCGCTCAAAACAGCTGCTTCCTGCTGGAAATTATGCTATGAGAGTATCAAAACAGTAAAGTTGACAGACTGCTAAACAGCTGAGCTGAAGCCGGGGGATAATTCTCTGTAGCGTCATGACTACAAGTGACCCTTCACATTAGCACATTGTCATTTGATATATAACTGTAAAAGACCAGATTTATGTTTCTGGCAGTGGAGAGCAATCAATGAAACAACCTTTAACATGATGTAGGGAAATAAAAAGTACAAAAAGTATTAAATTGAATGGGAATAGGCCACCGTTTTTTATCCTTAACGCCTTCCTGAGTTCAAAAACATCTTGGCTAAAAAAAAAGATGGATAGAATAACATTTAAAAGACTGATTATGAATGCAGTAGTTGTTCTGATTATCCAATATGTTATATATTCCAGATGCAATGTCATCGCCTGGCTGATCCCCCAGAGCGCAGTCCACCAAACAGTCAATACTGGATCCCATTGATCATTTCACTGAACTGTTTTTTGCTCCAAACTTGACTTTTATTATCGATTGTCTGAAAAAGCAACTGATTATCAACAACATGGCTAACATGTATCCACTTGGCATATGACGGTGGGTTACTATGATGAAGAATAACTTGAAGTGTTTATATGAAAGAAGAAGAAGAGGAGTGGAAGAAAAGTCCTGTCGGCTCAGAGTAAAATATCCATGCTGTTTGGTCAAACCCCATCACACTCAAAAGGATATCCTACTGTAAATGCAATTTTACTTTCCCCTTGGCTAAATGTTCTGGGTTTTTTTGTACATAATGTGCCTGAGGATAGTTAGTGGATGTGTCTGTGCTAAGAGGGAGCATTCTGGGTGACAAAACGGGACAAACTGACATGATGAATATTTCACTGCCAGTGGCACGCTACAGAAAAATACCAACACAGGTCCAAATGTACTCAGAGCCCACTTGAAAATTCGGGACTAATCCTTGTCCCAAATCCTCGACAGTGGCTTAATGTTTGAGAGGAATCAAACGGAGGGAAGGAGCTTGTCTGGGGACGATGTACTGCCAGCTTGGACCAGCTCCGGGAGCCCAAAACTAAAGGACTGTTTCATGTTTGGCTGAACAGGTGTAATTGTGTCTCATGCTCGGTCGTGTTTCCGCTTGTTCTCTCCGCCTCTTCGTCTCCCCTTGTGGGATACAAATGTCAAAGGATGAAAACATCAGACATTTGCTGCGTGTCTTCTGCATCTGTTCTTATCTTTTTTCTGGAGACTGAATGAGTTTTCATCCAAAAACTGAGCTCTGAATGTCACAGCAAATATACTGAAGCACAATGTTCTTTCTAGACTTTCTTGTGATAAACAGCTTCATAAATAATCTAGGAATGATCTTTTAATGCCTTGCTGCCAAAATGCCAGCTGTGTTTTTGTAAATTCTTGATATTCAGTTTGCTATTTAATTCATCATCAGGCCAAATGGTGAAGTGTTGTTTTGGTGAGTCTGAGTTATCAGAATAATAAGACATCACACATGTAGTAGATTAACAAGCAAATGTAGCTTTCACACTAGTTCTTCGCAAGTGTTGATGTCAGTTCAAGTGATTCATTTTCAAACATATAAAATACTCTGAACTTAAAACGTGTGAAAAAAGTTGTGATTACATGTTTTAAGTCGAAAAAAGGTTGTCAATCATCTCACAGTGATCAAAAAGGTCAAACATGAACACAAACTTTTCTGTTAAAGTTGCATATGTTTTGGTTATTTAACATTAGGGCTTTATCTATATGTTTTCACTAGTTTAAGTGGGTATACATGTCAAGCATCTGCATGTAACAATCAGCATTTAGCTTAATTTTGATTAAAAAAACAAAAACAAATGATAAAGGGAGGAGTTTAAAAGGCAAAACCACGACAGTCTACCTTATTTCTTCAGTTTTAGAGTCTTAAGTCCTTGCCATGATAATCCACTTTCACAAATAAAAGATACATAATGCGCCTCTCAAAATAGAAAGCTATTAGAGCCGTGTGTACGGAGTTAAAGGCAATCATTTAACGGTGATTTTCTTTTTCATATGAGATCAAGAGGAGGAGGAATCTCCAGTAATGGATTGGTCCTTAAAAACCATGTCTAGCTTTAGGGGGCAAAGCTGCAGTTTGTCACATCAAACAGCATTCATTCTCACTCTAGTGATTTAGTTAAATAGCAAGATGCTCAATACAAAGACAGAAAATACATTCTGAAAGGGTCATGGTTAATGTGCTAAATAATGTGTATAATGAGATGCATGCAGGTTAAGATGACACACTTTTAAGTGGAATTAAATGTCAGTTAACTTCCTTTTAAAGTGTTTTTTATTCTCAGAAGTGATAAACAAAGTGCAGAATGTCTGTAATTATAGTTTCCAACCAGTTCAGTGCAGTGCAGTCTATCATTTACTAATGTAGTACTATTATTAAATGTCGTTGGTGCTTAATTCAAACAAGAACAAAATGTACAAGTTTAAGTTATTACGAAAGTTTGGTGCGGAGAGAACAAGGAAACTGTTAATAATTCCTGATGACTGCATCGCCAGTTAACCATCTGCCTCTTTTCTTAATAATCCAGAGAGGACAAGAACGTGATCATGCCAATCCACGTCATTATTCAGTGAAGTGATCAACAAACCATAATCAAAGGAGAGTTGGAACAAAAAGCCGAAGCAGCTTGGGCAGCGATGTTTCAGATCGTTCATAGGCAGGCAGTGGAAGCCTTGGCTCTGGCAGATGAGCTGTCTTCAGGGTTGATTTGTCAGTAAATATCAATCAAATGCGGACAAACAGAAGTGGTGGGCAGACTGCAGATGTAAAGCAAAAGAGCATGAACACATTTCACAGCTGACTTGGCAGGATTGGAGGATTAATTGTGATGAAGGGAGTTAGACTTTGAGGGCCCCAATGCGAGGGAGCGGAGCAATTATGGCCATTGAAATTCTTGGTGGACTTCAGTTTTTCACTTAAATCCCGCCGGCATTTGCAGACATATGTGGAACGAACATATCAGCATCTCAGCAGGAAACATTTGTGCGTCCTCCTCACACGTGGACACACTTCCACTCTTTTTCCTTCACGCACTCAGGATTTTTTGCAACTCTCAGTTCTGTAAGTCATTAAGTTGCATCCTCCTATCTTTCACTCTCCCTCCACCTCTCCCTGTTTTTTCCTCCACTCCCCCTCTCTCCCCCTGCGGTTTCTGTCACTTGTTCACAGACGAGTGGCCATTACATCGCCATGACCTAAATGTGTCACGTCCCTCTCACTGTGGCTCTTTCCCTCCCTTTCTCTCTCTCTCCTCCTGCACTCTCCCCATATCCCTTGCTGTCCGTCTGGACATCGCTCAAATTGTTCCTACTTTTTTCCACACTCACACCCGCTTTAAGAAGTTAAAACAATTGTGAGCAGTTTTGCAATTGCTGACCCTATCTCTTCTTTCCCCCTCTCCTCTCATCTACAGTAAAGTTAGCAGTAAATTACCATAAAGCAGCTTTGTATTGCCGACTTCATGTCTGTTTTATTTATGTATATGAATGTATATGCAAATGTTACATCACCACAAAGGCACTGCATGGACACAATACTGTCTCTTCCCTTTTTATCTGATCCCCACTCGACCTGCGTGCCCTCGTTTCCCTCTGGTCTCTACATCAAACTCAGTTGTGTATCAGAGTGACAGCAGCTCCTTCCAGTATTGATCCAGACACTTCGTATCTCAGCAAATACCAAGAAGAGAACTGACAGAAACATTGGCACAACAAGTTGACGGATCACAGGTATTACCTTTTCGGCATTTTATATCAAATGTGTTCTCGAGAACAAAGTCACAACTTTGTGCATTTAAAGGGGAATCCCACAATATTTAGCAACAGGTTATGTTGAATATTAGGGCATTTGCTTTTCAACTAGAAACTTACAGTCGTTCATCCTAACCACTGTGTGTATCAGTATGATAATGAAGATGATAATTGTTTAACAGAAAACCTGCATTATAAACTTGAGTCTTAACCTAGTTGCATGATGGGAAGTGTAGGAGCCAAGTAAAGACATAAGTCTGGATATCTCAGTTGGTGCTGCATGACATTTCTATTTGATGTCTCTCACCTAACATCATGGAGGTGCATTAGAAAATAACTGGAATGCTTTTTAAACCATTAGAAAAAGGCTGATATACTGTGGCTTCTATACATACAAAAAGAAATGGTCATGATGCTGAAATGACCCACTTCCATATCAAGCTGTTTTCCTCAAACTTACCCAAGCAGGCCGATCCGTTGAGGTTCTGCTCATAGCCTTCATCGCACACGCATCCTCCAACAGGAACCATCCACTCCCCTTCAGCATTGCAGTGCATTCGAGGGGGCGTGCCTCCTTGTGTCTTGCTGTGGGGGACACACGTGCCGCTCAGGGGAACTAAGGCCGTCGGCTCGGCGCCTGAGGGGGTCGCCGGGTACGACGCCAAGTACATGCTTGTGGCAGGACAGCGCCGGTAGAAGACAGACACCCCCATGAGAGAAACACACGCTCCACTGTCTACGACGGCCAAGACAAATCTGCAAACAAAGGTCACGTCAGAGGATGAAGAACATTCAGACCCTTAGGAGTGATGATGTTAGTCAAACATGAGCAGCACATTACCCATTGCGCGTGAGCGGTGCAAAGCTGCGAGTCTTCATGTTGATGCGGCTGTATCTGTCGGGCTGATACTTGTGAGGTGAGCTGGGCTCCACTTTGGAGAAACTCTTATCAGCGGCGATGGTGTCGATCTTCACCCAGCCCTCTCTGTTCTCCTTCTCCCCGTTGGACGGCTGTGGTGAGGAAATCACATAGCGGACAGCAGATGGTGGAGAGAAAGATAATTAGTGGTCAAGAGAAAAACAAAATGGCATGGAGAGAATGTGTGGTCACAGGAAGGAAACAAGAGGAAATGATGGTGGTTCAAATAAGCTCGTTGATAGATGGATAAGGCTTGGAAATATATCGTGCAAGTAACAAGAGAGAAAATGACATGATTAAAAACTAGCTCAGAGTTTCGCTGTAATTTTCCCAGGCAAAGAGTTGTTTCGTGAGAAGAGTAAACGTTGACTTGGATGTATGCAGGTCCCAGTGGGGGTTTGTGCTAAAGTCCCTATGAAGACTTTCAGCGCTGCAGTGCTTCCTGACTCTCCTTTGATTCCTCATCAGGCTTTGATTTGCATTTTTAAAAGCATCTTGCTTCCCTCAGGAGAAATGCATTCATCTATACAAACACATCATACCTCCCACTGTGACTGCGACTGCACACACAGCTCATGCAATTTCAGAGTAAAAAAAGGCCCATTTAAAAAAACTCAAAACATAAATAAATAAAACACCTTTGGACACTCTAGTCCAAACACTGAGTCCTGCACATGGTCACTGTCTTATAATGCATGCCTTAAATATGTAATTACTGGGAGTGAAAGACAATTTCTGGAGACCACAGCGGAACGTTTTTTGCATTTTGTAAACCACAGTGTTCAACAAGTATGTGCTTAAAAAGGCCATCAATCTCAACAGCTTTTCTTGACAAGCTTCACAATAATCAGGATGATTGGACAATAACTCCTTGTCATGGGATGATGAAAGGTTTGCTGTGTTGGTGTAACTTGAGTCTAACATCAATGAAAATTGTATGTTACTTTGCCTTATATCTGTGTCTGAAGTAGGGCTGCACGATATTGGAAAAAACTGACATTGTGATTTTTTCCCCCCCTGCGATATGAAAACATACAGGAATTGAAGAAAAGACAATTTTTTTCCCCGCAAGCCATCCTTTCTGGAACTTTAATGCTATACAATTGGTATTTTTTTAACTATATTTAACCGTCACGGATGTCTGGATCTGTCTGGTTATCAGAGCAACCAGCTGAGCTAGCTCGGTTAGCAGCGCCGAACTGCCCTGGAGAAACACATGAAACGACTTTATTCAGTGTTTTTACCTTTAATCACCGGGTCCGTTTGCTTTGGAGATTTGATAGTGATTGGTGGTTTGCTGTGCATGCAGAACCTGCATGTCACTCTCTCAAGTACCCCTGACATGAGAGCCGCGCAAGTTTTCCTTTTGTAGCAAGCAGCAAAATATTTGTAACATAACGTGTTTGAGTTAATTTGCCTACTTAATATCACAAGTCCTAAAAAAAAACAAAAAAAAACAAACATTTTTTTCTTTTTAAATCGCACGTCCTGCGATGTGAATATTGCGCATGCGCATGTTGCGATTATCGTCACGACACAATATATATTGCAGCCCTAGTCTGAAGATAACAGGAGTTATTTCGATTGTTTACTAATTCTAATGAGGATGCTGAGCTGCACCTTTAAAACTTAAGAAAAGTATTTAATGTTGCTATAACTTTAGCTTTTTCAACTTTAATAAAACCAAAAATGCCAAAGAGAAATGTTATGTACATAATAATAATAATAATAACAACATAATACAAAATGTTGGTCACCTCAGCGGCCCAGGTCCTCTCCAGCTCTCTCTGGGTGTCGGCCTGTTTGTAATACAGGGTGAGGGTCTCTCGGCAGGTGGGTGACGGTGATCGCAGGCTCGCACAGTCCCGCACTGAGAACCGTAGGGTGACAAACACTCGTGGAGCCGAGTGGCGGGACAGGAACGGCGTGGCCAACCAGTTGTCTTGCACACGGGGATTTTGGTTGACATTACAGACCTCGAATGTTCGTATGAGCTTCCCCCGGTCGTCCAGGACACTGACTTCATCCCACTGAGAGGCACAGAAACAATATTATGAGCTTGTGTAAACTCTACTTTGTAAAACAGAAACATGATGTTAGGCAGGGAGAGCTAGAATCAGCCTGTGTGAACTGTAAAAACCCTGGTGTGTTTATGGGGTGTCCATTGGTACAAATCTTCCTTATCTCTTGTTTACATGTTACAAGGTAAATATTTCTGGTGTTGCTGACATGTGGGACCTGTCCTTGCACCCACATTACCAGCTGTTGTTTGACATCTTAGTCCTTAGTTAGATAAGTATAATAGAGTATTTGATTTGTTCTGATGTAACACGCACATTGGTATTGAATATACGAGTGAAACGCTGTTCTTTAGGGAATGTAGGTCACCCCTATGTCCTAGTTATCCACTATAGACTTTCCACTGTCTATTTAGGTAATCAATGATTATGAACCCTGTAGTTAATTATACCACTTGAGTAATTCACTTGGAGCAAAAGACGTTTAACACATTTCAGAAAAAGTCCTCGGGACCGATGGGACGCATTGTCTAGAGAGCATTCATTTATGTCTTAAATGCCACTAATAATTTAGTAGATACTTAATTGGATAAGTGAAAATTGTCTATTTAATTTGATGGAAATTCATCCAATATTTGTTGAGACACTACAGCTAGGTCCGAGACCAACAGATGGACGTTTTCATCTTCAGAGCTGAACACATTTCAGCATCAAAGAGTCCTTCAGAAAATGTTTCCTGATGACTCCGGATACTACTCAGAACGCCATGTTGACACACTTCAAAAAGACTATTTCTTCATGACAAGGGTGCACAATAAAAACAGTTCACAATGCATTCTGTTTGTTATCCGGAGTAACAAGGACACTCCTGAAAAGACATATTGGTATTGAATTATCTTTAAAGGGTTTTTCTACAGCTTTGAACACTACAAACACAATAAAAATCACCTTCTTTATATTGGGAAGGACGCGGACATATCAGAGACACTTATTTCAAATTCTTTCGACAAGTAAAATGAAAACTGTTTGCACGGCCAGACACTAGATGTGCGAGGAAGTGGCATTTTCCAATATGTTAGAGAAGAAGAATAATGTATTCTAATATCAATAGTTCTGTTTGATAATGTGACATGTGGTCAATTTTTCTCTTGCACTAGTTTGGCATTTGCATGTGTATCATTGTTCACATTTGACAGGTGGCGGACACTTGTGTGTCTCACTTGCGGCAGCTGTTGTGTAATAAACCGGGCAGATTTTGTGGTATTTTAGGAAATCTGAATACTTGAAGATGCACAAATGGCTTTGTTTTGTGGCTTCATGGTGAGAAAAAAAACAGGCAGTGCAGAGACATGGATCTGAATGAGACTGTGTCAGCTGAGTCAAAAATGTAAATGTAGGAGAGGGGTTTAGTTTCACCAATTATACAGTACGGTGCATCCAAGGATAAAAAGGCTCTGCTTTAAGCCTGTGTAGCCCTAAGTGACAAGCAGGGCCTTTTCTGTTGTAACACAGAGGAATTATGCATTAGGCTTCATCATCATTATTCTCCATGTAACAATGGCAGGAGGACAAAAGGTCCTGATACCATATCAGGGCGCATTTGGCGTGTGTGTGTTTCTGTTTCTATGCATGTTAGTACATCTCTGCATGCTCCTGTCTCTTTCTCTGTGTGCTTCTGACAGCCAGTGTGGACAAAACCTTTGTAGCATCCCACACGACAGAGAGCATTCATATTTTGTCCAATCGGAATATTGATAAGATCAGTGGGAAGATAGATAGAGTCTGAGGCGCTGTCAGTCTAATGGAGGGAAAGGCCAGTTTACTCTCTCCAGGGCTGTGACTCACTCTTTGTCAGACATGGGGATGAGGGGGATCGTATGGAGGGGAAAACACAGAGCACATGGTGAGATGAAGGGATGCAGACGGGCAGAGCATAGTAAACTGAGAGTGAATTTGTGTGAGGGGGCTTCATTTATTGTCATGTATTCACTGTACCAAGTTGTTTTGTTCCTTTTGTATATTTATATTTGGGGTAAATACTTGTCTTTATTCATTTCTTTTAATGTTAAATTGTTATTTTCTTTTATATTTATTTCTGTCTTTCACCTACAATATATTTCCTTTTGTTGTTTATGGTTGCATTACCAAAGCAAATTCCTTGTACGTGTTAACGAACCTGTCAATAAACTCAGTTCTGATTTAACGAAAAAGCCGGGACTTGGCAAAACATCTGGTAGAACATCTGCCGGTATCTGTGCGGGGAGGTGCGTGCAGTTTGCTACTGTACCTTTGTGAAAAAACACAGCTTTCATTTGTTTTCTGACCTCAACCACCCCCCCCCTCCTCCTCCCCACCTCTCCCTCCCTATTGCTCCCCGTCTCATTTTCTCCCTTCCTTATGAAGAAAGAATAAAGGACACAAAAAACGGGGCAGATTGGGGAGGAGGGGTGGATGTGGCGTTGGAAAGAAATGAGAAAAAAAGTAGGGACGACTCATCTCCGTGATTTGATTTGAACTGAAATGCCAGAAAGCCACGTAATCTCTCCAGTGACAGAGCACTGGGAGGGGTAAGGCCTTGGACACACACACACACCCACACACTGACCCGTAGAAGCAGAGAAAGGCACGCACAGATAGACCAAGACATATGCATGTGCACACAAACACAAAGCAAACACACAATGGGGGAGTAGTGTGTGAAAAGAAGGGTAGGGAGAAAAAGACTACCGTAAGAAGTCAATAGTCTAGTGATTTGACACTGAAGGGAAATAAGGGGCAAAGTGGAGATTGAGTTGGGGGGATAAAAGGAAGTATATGAAGCAGAGACCCAGTGGCTCTGGGACTGTGAAGGGCAAAGGAAGGAAAGATTAAAGAGGGAGAGAGAGAGGCAGAGACAAAGAGGGAGAGGGGCTGCCTGTCGGTGCATTAAAAGAATGGAAAGACGGCAAGAAGCAGGAGGAGGATAGTGCAGAAAAGAATATCCTCAAGCAACGGGAAAAGATGGGATGTGAAGAGAAAAGCGAGGAATGGGTTAAAAAAAGAACACACACACACACTCACTCACTCACTCACACACACACACACAGTTAACCTCCCTCTTTCTCTCCCCCCTCTCTTGGTCTGTCTTTTTACTTCTCTCAGCTTGATGCCCCGGGTCAAATAACCATATCTCCATCTCAGAAGCACTTCTCAGGGACCATAAAGCAAAAAGAAACCATGCAAATCCTTGACTTACGAACGCGCACACACACATGACAAACGCACGCACCCACACACAAACTCCCTGACACACACAAAAATGGATGGCCTCTTATTAGCAGCTGCCATCATGGTTCACAAATTCCTAACACACATGAGGCCCTAATTAGGGAAACATCATGTACAATTATGGAGGCCAGACTGGGGTGATAATAGCAGCGTATAAAGCTAAACTTTAGTGTAAGGTGAGATAAAAGGCTCATTGTGAGTGTCTATGCTCGCCAGATGTTGGTTTGAGACTGCTGTATTTTTAGGTTGTTCTTTGTGAGCTGCCAACATTATATTCTTGCTCACTTGTTCGCCAAAACTAGCATGTATAAATGTAGCGTTAAGATCTCCTGACTTGTTTTCATTTCATTCACTGTATAGTACTCTTAATTTAAATATCATGTTGCACATAACGTCCATACAGGGATGGATGCTTGGAATAATATTGTTGTGAACTGGTAGAATATTTCTGCAAAGGAATTTCCTGCACATTAGCAAGTAGTGCTCTGCAGTTTCTCACGTGTAGTTTCACTGATTATCTCAAAGATGATGACAATGAAGACGATGTGTGTGTGTGTAATTATGAGCCATATTAGAACTGAGCCCCAATCACTCACAGATGAGTGGATTTAACTGACCCGGGACTTGACCCTGGCACAGTCACGCAAGCCCACACTCACACATGGAAACCCCACACACACCCGCACATATTTACACAGCTCAAGGCGGCGCGACAACCTTAAATAAAAAGCAGCTCAAGAATAGTGGATCTATGGCTCAATCACTGCAATCCCATCACAGATGAAAGCACACAGTGGAGACCCAAAAAAAAGAGCAGTTTAGAGCTCAAGGGTGTCTTGAAGGCAAGGTGGGACTTTCTCATTCTCAGGCTGTGTGTGCCAGAAGCTGTTTGTGCCACCGATCAATGTCAGATGCCAGAAATCCAGCAAGATTATAACCCTGAACATAGGGCATAACTAAACACTTATGTCTTTATTCATCATCTTCAAGCTGGGAACTGTCTGCAAACGTTCCTTATCTGCAGCACACATAGCAGAGAAGCTTTATTGGGAACCTGCTGTTTAATCCTGCTGTGATTTTGAATCATTTCAATCAATGCAAGCTTAGAAAATGTGCCAGCAAGCAAGAGGCAGACTACAGCGATCGTGTTTGGTTTGACATGTGAATGCCTGTACTCTATTTTAGGACTTTAGGACATGTGGGAGCAGGAGCAACATATCTACCGAGTATAGAGATCTGTTGGCAGGGTAAAGTTTTTTTTGTTTCTTTTCAATAAACACACAATAAACAGTATGTGTTATCCTATTTTCCTACTAATTGAAAACAAGAACTTTAACCATTGTACATAACAAATGATTTTCTTAACAAATCTTACACAAAACCTCATCACTAAACAGGTAAATTAATCGTTTTTAAAATAAACATTTGATGGTTCCTGCTTCTTACATTTAACAGTGTATGTTTTCCTGTATGTTGAACTGTTAGTAGGGTTATCTGTCTATTTTCTGACAAATTAATTGATGCAAAAATAACCAGCAGATTAAGTCTTCCTTACCATCCTCTCAGGACAGTAACCGTTAAACTTTGTGATGTATTGAAGTGTTAATCCCTCGTTAGACTTCCACCACAAAGCCCAATAAACAACGTGGTTATAACCTCACATTTAGAGCGTAACTATGTGTAACATGTGTGCACCACATTTGATTGGCCCCCCCAACATGACTGCAGCTGGAAAGCACATTGAGAGAGTGAGCTCCCTGCTTACCCCCGTGTCTGGATAGGTGGTCCAGCCCAGCTCTGAGGTAGACTCTGTTGTGTCCAGCAGCATCACTGACAGGTGAGGAAGCAGAGACAAAGACAAGGTGTGAGAAAACAGACCAACAATGTGTCACAGCTAACTGCAAAGGTGTGAGAGTTTCTCAGATTAGTGTTTTAATTGTATGGTTTAGGAAAATTGCATGAGACATGGATTAAACTGCATGAGTTGGCTAGAGTTTGTACACAGATTTGTTGCTAAGCCTTTGCTGTTGGTAAAAAGTGGCTTTTATCACAATCCAAGGTTACATGGAGTGAGTAATTGATATACAAATGTTCGTTTTGGGAGTGAACAGACCAAGTGTTAAAAAATAAGTGACTGTGAAAAAGAATTTGCAATCATTAGATATTCTCTCAAGGCTTGAATCGCAGACTGTGTGATGATTCTGTGATGCCATCGAGAGCTAAAACATTAATGTGCTCAAGTGATGCTCAAGTTGAGACAAACTTTGTGAAGTATTTTGTAAGGGGGGGAGGGGAGGTGGGGGGCATTACAATCAAAAAGTCTCTTTTTAAATATATCACAAACAGTTTGAAGGGTTAGGTTTTTTCTCCCCTGTGCAATAAAATCAGGGAGTGCTCCAGCTGTGTACATCCGTCACATCTAATAAGTGATTCTGAGGGATGATGCAATGTTCTGAAAAATTGAAGGGATTAAACCCATTAAAGGTCAGATCTTCCAACTTTAAAAGGCCATAACAGTTACTGTCACATTTTATAAAAACTTAGCAAGCTGATGCTTCTTGTAGTTATGCCCAAAGGGAACCGAGAGATGTGTTCACTGTTTGTTTTCCTATTGTTTCAGGTTTAACAGAGAGTTGTTTATTTTTCAGTGATGGAGAATGAAAGCACCACATTTCTGTCGGAGTGTATTTTCCCCATAATTTGCTTTAGATTTAAGTGCTGTAAAACAGCAAGCTGGCAAAGAAATCACACACACAGTGACTTTAATGCTGAGTGCTGCGTGCTGACACATGGCAGCCACCCACACGAAACTGAAGCCCTTGAATTTTCCGTTAGTATTTCAAAACCTTGGTGGCTGCCGTTCCTTCAGTCTGGCGCTCAGTATTGTTGACGAGCCACCGATTGAATGCATGCCAAACTTTTTCTGTGTACACAGAGGTGGAGGAAACATCAGACTTCAGGTTTGGATGCTCACACAGATGAAATTAATGGAGATAAACACAGTGTCTGATGTCTGTTTGACACACACACGCTCCATTGTGACAGGAAGCATCCATCCGCCTCTGTTTACAGATACATTATTATTTTCATTGTCATCATACAATTTCAATGCTTTCGTTTCCATTTCAAGCCACACAATCGCTCAATAGAGAGAAGAAGAATCTCTTATTCTCTCTCTGACAAGCGGACAAAGAGAGACACAAATATATGATCTACATGATCATCACACACACAGGAGGGGATTTGAAACGGTCCCCTGTCCCACCAAAACACCTGTGACTTTTTTATTTCTTAGGCGAACAGATCTTTCGACACACAGACACGGACAAACTAAATCTCTCTGTCTTTCAAATAAATCCAACGGATATCATTTGTAGCCTATGACATCAATTCTCCCCCACCCCTCTGTTCTCTGACTGTGACGTAAACAGATTTTATTTTAGGATTATACTCACAGATGGAGACCCTGCAAATCTGTCCTTCAATCCTCCATTTCCATCCTCTTTTTTTCCTTTTACAAGCACTCCCCCCCCCCCCTCCCCTCCAGTCTGTTTTCACCCACTAGCTTGTCTTTTGTCAATCTTCATAAATTCACACATTTTTCATGTAAATCCTCCAGGATTTTGGAGTGGTATAATTTGTGTTGAGAAAATAATACAAATGGACTGTGGCAGCTACGGATTATCTGCGGCCGTAAGCATCAGAATAAATAGTTTTTAGTGCAGCGTATGTCTGGACAGCTTGGCGGCTGGAATTGTAGAGCCGATCAGGATAAATCAGCAACAGGGAGAAGAGTAAATCCACAAAGACATGATGTCTATAGCCTCACAGAAGAACAGTTATTTCCATTAGTGGCACACACATTTCCTGCTTTGTCTGAGGACTTTCTGTAGCAGAATATTATACTCAGTTGAAGTTTAATAGTTACACCTAGCTAAATCTAATGAAGTCTAATACAACACTCGACCAATACATATGAATGAAGGTTATAATGTAAGATAGGTGGTGATTCAACTATAGGAAATATGTACTTTGTACTGCATCATAAAGAAAGGAGCTTCTCTAACCAAACCTCATTAATATAAATAGGGTGGACAATATCATAGAAACACCTGTCAGCATGTGCGATGACATGGAAATGGCATATTGACTCGCTTTTCAAGATCTCTGTCTTCTGTCGTAAATCCTTCTCCATTTATCAAATAAGAAATTATCTCTATGTATGAACATGTCATGCATGAAATGCACGCACTCATATATCATGCATTGTGACCTCATTAAGCAGCATCCTATTTATATCAGATAAGAAAACACACACACACACAGTAGTGATGCTGCATGTGTGTCATTCCAAATTCAATTAACCCTCAGCTTCGGGGCAGAGTCATGCATAAATAATATACAGCAAACTATTCTGACATTAATATTTAAGCCTCTACTATTTAGCTTCTTGTTGTGAGGCCTTGGGGACCCCAGTTCCTCACGTTACCCCTGTTCTTCCTGCGATAAACCTGTACGTGAGGATTACATGGAGGAATGTTCTGATGCGCGTCTCATTGCGTGACATTAGTAGGTTGAATCATTTACCTAGACATCCTAAGATAAGCGTTTAGAGTGCCGTGTTACACACCTTTCAAGGATTAGCTTGAGCCAAGCCATCATGACCAGATCGTGTGTGTGTGTGTGTGTGTGTGTGTGTGTGTGTGTGTGTGTGTGTGTGTGTGTGTGTGTGTGTGTGTGTGTGTGAAAAAGTTGAACAAAAGATGGAGGGGCATTTCCTGGCAGGTCCGCTTGGCAGTGAAAGCTCCTTTATTTAACTCTCATTCCGACAACAACTGCGCCCCAGAATCTCTGTCATTGGTCCATCTGAGGACCGAGACACTCAAAGTTTGTCCCTGACAGTTTGGAGAAGTGCTGAGTCTGCAATCTGGACTTGAGTGCTGTGTTAATGCACGCCATGTTTCACGTCTTCATACTCCACTCCGGTCTTTTACTCACTTAACTCAATACCTTTCCCCTTTTTCTACCTCCATCTTGTGGCTTGTCCCTTTCATCTCTGTCCTTTCTGCATGTGTGTATTATTCATCTAAAAAGTGACAACAGGGAAGGCCTTTCTCTACGTTAAATAAAGGAGATACGCTGTGCTCCATTATTGATGCCAGATCTGCTATTTGTTTGGGAAACGCTTTAATACAGAGAGAGAAAAAGAGTGGACAATAGAATAAAAAAAGGGAATATGAGATAGGAATGAGAAGAGGGTGATAGGATTGTGTTTGTGCATATGAATGTGCTACTTTCACACGTTCTCCCTCTCTCTCTGTGTGAGGCGTGGGTGTAAATGCTCTCTTCCATTGTGCAGCAGCGACCTGCATTAGTTCGCGACTGTCCCCTCTCCGCTGCTGGAGTGTTCACTTCAGCTGAGTGACCCTCTCTCCATCCATCTCTCTTTTCCCAACACTTTGCCTCTCTGTGTGGCCATGCATGCAACGACACTCTCCAACGCAAAGTGTAGCGCTGTTGCTCGTATCACGCCTCTTTGACGACTGATGTATGCTACATTACTGCACACTTTCCAGGTAAAAGAGCCCCATTCTCACCCAGCAAAAAATGTCTGTGTTAATATTAACGCAGGCCAGAGAGGTGTGAGAGTGTAATATGCCTTAACATCAAAAGTGAAGACTATACAGTCACTGATCTCACGGGTAACAGCGGGTAGCCTAACAGGAACACACACGAAAAATTCCCACAGTGCAGGAAAGTGTTCTCAGCAGTAGTCAAGTCATGTTTTGTCTTTTGTCCACTTATCCACCCATCTCCACCCATTCTTTATATTCTCCAGATGCTCCTACCCACAGACAGTCAGTGAAGGATAGGGCCCACACCAAGCCATCATTACAAACAACCACAGCGAGAGAGTGATCCGCCAAGACAGGGAGGCAGCAGGAGGGTGGAGGAGTGAGGAGAGAGGGGGATTAACGCTATTCCAGAAATAAGCATGCACATGTCAAAGGGAGTTATCAAATATTCTCTGGTGGTTAAGCTGAATGAAAGTGCAGCTGCAACAAACAGCACTTAAACCAGGTTAGATGACAGAGCAACGTCTGCAATGAGTTGCACAAACAAGCAGCAACAGGCACAGGTAGGAGGACGAAAACTGAAAGACTTTTGATTACAAGACTTTTGCAAAATAACATCATTATGGTTCTGGGGAACTGCATCTTAAGAAATAATTGAATATTTGGGAAATATCTCTTTGCTATGAGATACAGCCGGGTTAATAAAACAACGAGTTTTGTATGACGTGTTTTCTGACCTCGTTTTTATAAACGCCTACCCCAGAAGGCAGAGTAAAAGGTCATAGAGAGCGATGCAACATTGTTTAAATAAACATTCAACCCACATTTTCAGACAGACTCTCTTTGACACTTGGTTGTACTCACAAGAAGTGAAATGATGTGGCCACATTTAAAAAATAGCTTCAAAGAAAAGAATAGTTCGGACTCATTTTAGGAGGACACCACTCTCATGTCGGTGAAATATGAAGCGAACATTAGTTTAGTCCAAAGACTGGAAACAGGGGGTTCTGTCCAAAGTAACAATATCTTCCTGTGGATGAAAAGCTCACAAATAAACGTGCTACAGATTGTTTGTTTATCCATATAAAAACAGAAATGTAAAAACGACCATTTGAAGTTTAACTGGGTGTCGTGTGCCAGAATATTTTCGAACAAACAAATGAGATCCAACACGTTGATCAGTGGGGATTAAAGCTGAAGGCAGATTTTGTTATAGTCAGGCTATCTTTTTCCTGTTTACATTCTTTATGTGCAGTTGTTGTTAGAGTGGTAACAGTCTCATGTAATTATCTGCGATCAAACATATTACCCAAATACGTTCATGTACATTCCTTGACATCACTCTCTTCTTTGATTACAGGAAAACATTTTAGACACATACTTGTGATGTATTTGAGACCCAGTAATGCTTGGATTTGTGAAGAAAGAACTCAAATGTAATAAGACAAAAATGTGCTGGATAAAAGTCATGTGTGCATAACAGAAATATAAAATCAAAACTTAAGGCCCAAAAATACAAACGGTTCCATTGAAAGTCACAAAACCTGCTACATTTTCACTACCATCTCCACCCTTAACAGCCACTAAGAAGAAGGAATGTAAATCTGAGGAGATCAGTTCACTGTAATCTCATTGTGTCATTCTGAATACTGATCCTTTAACAATCAACCTTTGATCTAACGCTGTTTAGTCCTTTGCCAACACGCAGACTGCCAAGTGCAGATTTAATATGAAATTCAAAACGCCATACTACATTCCTTTGTCCCAGCAGTCCATGCCACATGCTCATCTTTCAATTACATTTTGGCCCAAACTCATTGCCTGTCTGCACAGGCGTATTTTCTGTGACACTATCTGCCTCGACACTGACTGACTCAAAGCATCAAGCGTCAATCTCTGGTATCTCAAATGGCAGATACGTATGTGAGTCATTTGAGGAATTATAGAGTTCCCAACGGCCCTTCGAAAATGATGTTGCTTTTTAAAATTACATGCAAAAAAACATTGCTAAAAATAACGCCTGGTCACAGTGTAGTGTTGCTGTGTAAATTATGGGGATGCTGCCTACTCCACTTCACACCAGCATGTGATTTCTCTCTTTCTGCAGCTCGGTGCATATTCAGGAGGGACAGACAGGAAGCTTTTCAGGGCTGTTAGTGGCATCCGTCCTGCTGCACTCCCACTGTGAGAAGCATGCCATTTATTTTCTTATCACACTTTCTCTAATTCATCATGTCCTGAGAAGGCGGCTTACAACACCCAGGATCAAGGATAGTAATCTGTCTTAATTAATATCCAGTAAGCCAGAAACAATCGACAGCACTACGGATGGTCTGAATGACCTTAAAGTGAGAATGTCAACATTGCTCAAAGTTTGTACTGCCAAAATGGGTTTGAGGTAACTTCGTTCCTTCATAACAAAGTGTGTCCACCAGAGAGCACTAGGAGGTTGATCTTTAAATCCTAAAAGGCCAACTTTTAGTAGGCCAATGGTTGCAATGATACCTACAAATATAATATCAGCATTGTTTAAGTTTCATGTTTGTATTTTATTTCATTTACTAGCAGACAATAGGCCTATAGGTACATAATCTGATTTATTAAAACTTTCTAATATTGTTGTCAATAGTGGATCTATATTTAACTATTAAATGCAAGAATCTCTATGCAAAATATTTTACCTTAACTGATCAAATATAATTATTGTGTGGGTTTAGAGCTGATTTTTTGTTTTCTTTTTCCAGAGGTGGAAGAGGTACGCAGATGTTTTACTTGAGTAAAAGTAGAACTACCAGAGTGCAGTTTACGCTGTTACAAGTAAAACTCCTGCAATCAAAATGTAACTCAAGTAAAAGTACAAAAGTATGAGATTCCAATATACTTAAAGTGCCCGAAGTAAAAGTACCCATTATGCAGATTGGCCAATTTCAGAATAACATTATATGTTTGAATTATAATTATTGATGCATTAAAGTGTTATCAAAGCTGGTAAAGGTGCAGTCAATTGTAATTACTTTGTCTGCTGCTGCCTGCATTTGCTTGTGAATCTTATAGCCTACATTTATTTTAGAGTATAGGCCTACTTATGGGCCTACATGTAGTGAAGTAAAAGTACACAATTTACCCTAGGTAGAAGTACAAAGTAGAACAAAGTTGAAATACTCAAGCAAAGTCCCTCAAAAGTGTACCTAATTACAGAACTTGAGTTACACCACTGTCTTTTTATCTTCTGTTTCCAATTTAATTTCCTGAAAATGTATTGGTGGTGTTTAATATCAGTTTGGCAGTTCTTTTCCTTCATGTGATAGACGGTTCCGGTGGTGCTGTCTTGACACAGGCGGTGGAGACGGTTAGCTTCAGCCTAAACCTTGCGAAATGCGAATCCTGGTCATTATACAGTTTACCTATTTTATATGTTATATGTTCTTCGCTTTCTTAATAACATTAGCCACGGGTATGCTTAATGTCAGGAGTTACTTACCAAGGTTTGTTCAACATTTAAGGCGGTATAGCCGTGAAGCTGAAGTCCAGACTCCTCGGGGTTTGTGTGCAGTCACCGGGACTAGGCTAGTTGCTGGATGGTAAGTGAATCTTAAATCTTAAAATAGTTTGACTACTTGTCAAAACACACTGTCTTTGTTTTTATGTTTCAAAGCAACATATTTGTGTTTTGTTTTTAATTGTTACACAACAGGTGATTTTACATCATTTACGGTGCTGGGAAGTAACGGAAGTTATAAAACAAGTAATGAAACGCGTTACTTAGTTTTGCTGCTCAGCGTTAGTTATGAGTAAAGTGATGTTAACCTTTCCAATGAATATGGCCTTATGTGTAAAAAAGCAAACTAATGTATTGGTTGGCTAGCTTGCCCAACACTGGAAACCATTGGTTTAATAACAGTACAAAATCAGATAAATTAAATCAATATAAAAAAGCACAATATCCTCTCTTCAAGTGCAGTAGCCTACTGGAGTATTTTAGTTACTTTTCACAACCAACTTTTCTCCAGACTTTTATTCAGAGAAAGTCATACAACATTAAATCAGTTTTGTAACTGGTAAACATTTTAGTCTACAGTTTGTGCCGACTGTTGCCTTTTGGCGAAATCTAATTTAATTTCCTTTTCAGGGCATGACATAGGCTCCACTAATGATACAAGGTTAATTCGAGGATATGCATAGCTCAGTGAGTATCACTATTAATTTACTCATCCTTGACGGGAAGTGCTGGGGGGGCATCAGGTGTGCCTTCTGCGCAGCCCTTCCCTTCAGAGCGGTGTGTTAATGCAATGTGAACATGCAATGTGAACATGCAATCCTAGACACTGACCCAACAATTAAAAGGTGCACCATGTGGTTTCATATCAGTACTTCATATCAACAATGCATGTGGGCGACTGCTTCAACACTTACAGGCAGCTAGTTAGAGCGATAAATCGCACCCTGTCACTCAAACACTCAGCAGTTTGTCTGCATGCAGGCAGATCTTGTATACTCTTAACAGCAAGAAATAAGGCACACATTGAACTTATTCATGGTTTGTGGTGTGAAAGCATACAAGAAAGGAGTTTGTGAGTGGTGGATACAGTAGACAGACAATACACAATTTAAAGACAGACAGCAATCATATCAGATAGCTAGCTAGTCAGTCCAGACAGACTTCTACAGCGGTGAAAGCTGAGGCAGATGCCAAATCCTCCCTTTGTGACATAACTAGATGTTTCAATTTATGTGGATTTATATGGACGGACGGTCATACTATTGGGTTAATACTGTATTATGAGGAGCTCTATTTCAATTACACAAACAGAGTCAGTAGGCCACTAACGCTGGGCCGCCTCTCTCCCTCTCTATCATTCTGTCTCATCTTAGTCCAGGCCATCTGTTACAAACACAGCTCAAATCTGTGGTATGAGGCTGACATATAAGTTACCTCTGTTATAGACTATTACTGACACACACCTCGCAGTAAACTAAAGCCAATGGGAGATGAGCGTGAACAGGTGCAGCTCTTTCCATCGTGCAGTCAATTCCTTTGAAAATAATTTGCGTGCTGACTGCTGAAACCCTCTCAAGTGTTGGATAGAGGATGTAGGAGCAGGAGCTATGTATAGGCAGACACATAAGAATACACACTCACACAGCTACACGCATACACACTTCAAGAGAGTTTCATCGAGTCATCAAATTAATGCCAGCCCACTCTGATCTGAAATCCACTTAATAGATGGAGTTAATTCAGCTTTTCCAGACTCGCTCACTCACTGCACTTTTTAAGACATTTCCACAAAGTGTGTATCGTTAACTGCAAACACATTCATTGAGGAGGTTGTGGAGACATAAGGGGCACTGATAACAGTACCGGAGAGGGGACAGGGGTCTCGTGCTGTCACATCTGTGAGATTATGAGTGACATGAAGGCCCGGGAGGGGGTGCCAAATACATAGGCAAAGAGAAACAAGTTATGCAAGTTATTATTCATTTGTCTCCCACATTTCCATATTCTTTTGTTGCCAGAGCTTGTTAGGCCGCGGCACGCACCTGGCACTTCCATGCCAACTAAGTCTTATCTGAAGTGCTTCCACAGTGGCACACGCAAGCATCTGCATAAACACATGCAAACATAGAGATGCACTCAGACACAACACACAAACTAATGCACACAGGGCGGTAGAAGTAAAGGGGGAAAAGTGGTAATTATTCTGAGGCTCCCAAGCTGTAGGTGGTTTCCATAAAAATGTTGAATGAATCAGACTTTCTCGTGGTGTTTGGGCCTTTCGTGCCACAGCTTCACAGATTTGCCAAAGTACCCAGCATTCCCAGAGAGCGACATTCTTAGAGCTCTTTAACAGAAGCATACCAAGTGTCCATCCTTCACTTGTGGGCTTATTATGAGCACATGATGGGAGCGCTGTGCAAACTCCCAGTCCTGCTACCCTTGCACACACACACACACACACACACACACACACACACACACACACACACACACCATTTTCAAAATAAAGTAAAAGTGAAAGTCTTACCTTCCTCAGCTGAGTTAGGCTGGAAAAACAGACAGAGAGACAGAAAGACACTCCACATCTCCACGACAGAATGACACTGACAGAGAGAGGGAGGGAGAGAGCATGAAAGAAGTAGATAGAGTGAGTGTGTGTGACAGAGTGAGCGAGAGAGAGAGAGAGGGAGCAGGGGGTGAGAGAGGGGGTGGAGTCTGTTTGCTCCCTTTATCTGAGAGAGGGAGAGAGAAAAAGAGAGGGGGAGGATGGATGAGGAAAGGCGAAAAATATTTACAGAGCAGCACATACAATAAGCGCAGTGCCAACAGAGAAGTAAACAAAACACTGTTGTCAGAGAAACGAGTGGAGAGAGAAAGAGTGAGAGTTTTTTTATATTCGAGAGAGAGACAAAGAAGGAAAGAGAGTTAACAAGAAAAAGTGTCAAAGGGAAAGGGAGGTGGAAAAATGAATAAACTAGTTAGTCCAGTCTTTAAAACAACTGTCTAGACATGTCTAACGACATCACTTCCAGCTCTCCCCTAACGCCTCACACCAATTTCAGCGGGCCGCCTGGCAGACTGTGCATCAAACTGTGGCATCCCTCAAATATCTGGACACTGTGCTAACTTGCATTTTTCAAGCTGTGGCATGTGAGAGTGCCCAATTTCTTTTCCTTTTTTTGGATCCCTCTCAGTTCTACCTTTTATGGAAAAGGAATATCATTTGGACACATTTTTGGATGCCCTCCATCCTCCCCCTCCGTCTCTCAGACACACTCCTCGCCTCCCAGGATTGCTCATCCAGACAGTTTCTAGACACGCACTCACACACAGGCATGCAAATATACAGAGCTGAGCCCCTCTGGCTCATGCACGCCACTCGCTGGTCAGACCGCAGTACTGCAGCTTGTTGATGGGCTTTCATGCCCCAGTTCACTGCATTGACTGAGACTTCAGTAGACTTTTGCAGGGAGATGTTGCCTATTGGCTTGACACAATTAGATGGCCCCATTCCCAGCCAGCCGGGGGCCCTTTACCCTGGGCTCTTTGCTCCAAGAAGCAGAGTGGAGAGGCAAATGGATCACGCCGGTCCTCCCATCATTAAGCCGGGACTTAGAACTTCTTAATCAGTTTTCAGTTGGTCCTGAAAGCACATATTCCCTGTGCCACTTTATATAAAAAGTGTCTGTTTTTTAGAGCTGAAGTGAAAGATTGATTAATCTGTTTATCAGTAACTTTTGCTCAATCTATTACTTCATTTCTTTAAAGGAAATATGGACAAACCCTACTGGTTCCAGCATCACAAATGTGATATTTTTTCCCGCTACTCTTGTTCTGCTGTTATTGGGAAATTAAGGCTGCAACTAACTCATATTTTCTATAGCATCCAATAGAAGCTTTGTCTGTAAAATATTAGGAAAGAAAAGTGTTCTGTCAGTCCAAAACCCCCCCCAAAAAGTTGATTACTCGAGTCGCAGCTCCAGTAAACTTTAGGTTTCGTACGGTTATTTTGTCACCATGTGCCCTAGGAACCAATTATAAATCATTTTGTTAAGACATTACAGTTTGTTTGGTGTCCTTCCTAAAGAAATGAATTGAACAGTATCTCACTTATCACTTCCCCCATAAAACAACAGCCACGACCTGTAATTTTAGAAGCAGCAATGTTAGTACGTCTTTTCAGGGGAATTCCTCTGAGGTAATTATTATCTCGCGTCTCTACATGTGTTCTGGTTTGGCTTTTGAAGCTGTGTGATCCAAGACGAAATCTGACCTCAAAACTCCTCCCGCATTCACTCCTTAAAAGCGTCATCACAACCATGAATACATTTCTTCTTAAACCAAACTGTTCAGCAGCAGCAGCCGCAGGGAGAAACGGAACTCTGTTCTTTAACTTATGGCTTTATTTCAATGTTTCTGAGGTTTGGTTAGCTCTACAGTGTATAACAGCACAGCTGACTGAGGTTTAGCCACGGTGCAGAAAAGGAAATGGAGTTGCCACAGTAATCACACTCTCACTTTAGCACAGAGACTGCAATCACATTAAACATTCATTGCTTTGACTCGAGCATTACAGACAGTAAAATAATTCATAATTCAAGTCACACATTCCCTTAAAGATGGACAACTTTATTTCCTTTTTTAGTTTCTCAAAGCAAGTGTCACTAATATTATAACTGGCATACATTATGATACTGTGACTCTCACGCACACTCAAGCTTTAACACCCCTGACTTCTGTTTACCATTAAGCAACACAGTGACATCCACCATAGTGACAGTGCAAGACAAATCAGTAAATGTAGCAGATTAGACGGGATTATGAGGCACAACCCAACATCCTAATGCATACATTATATTTACAGAGAAACACACAATATAAACAATTATTACAAACTAGTCCGACTGCCAAAGTGCAAATAAAATGCTGCTAAGCTCAAACATTGAAAATGTTTTCCATATGAGTGTGCCCACATCCAAGAAGAAGTACAACTGTACAAACATTGACACAACATATATAAGCATGTGTACTATGTTGTAATAGTTTATCCTGATTCAGTTACTGAAGATTCTACAATATTTATGTACATAATTTCAGAAAATTAGAAAGAACAACAATCAATAAGGCATTTTTTGTGCGTTAACTACTAAAATAAATACAATTCATTTAGTGTTATTACTCAACATTATACCTCTTGGTTAATATCATCAATGTTATATTTTCCAATATCTAATATCTTTCATGTTAGATACGTATAGTTATCAGTCGATTTTAAAGTGTTTCAATACAAAACATTTACCACAAATGACTGTTTAACACTGATGAGCACTTGATTTAATGTAACGCTATTTTAGAGATGGCAATATGATGTTGTTAGCCTAGGATGCAGAAGTTACTGCTTCATACTGATGTCAAGAGAGTTTCAAGTACAGTGATGATAAATGTAGCCACCTGAGTTTTTTATCCTAAGGTTGTAATGCTTACTGTAAACGACTACAAAATACTGGCTGAAATCGTTGAAAACGGAGGTTAGGTTGGGTTTTTTAGGAGCAGAAAGCCTGAGCAGACTTTAAGGCCTGACAGTGTTTGTTAGCCTACACCTCAACAACGTGGTTCATGCAGACAGCTGTAATTTACAGACCTGTGTTAATTATTTCTGCTTAAATATTTGTATTCTAAGTTTATAGTGCTTTCTTGCACACTTAAATGGGAGAGGGGCTGCTGTAACACCTCTATACTCACTCTGTCTACTCAAGACAACATGGCTCCCTCCCCCAGGCAGCAAGGCACATCAGGCATGCAGACAGGACAGCAAGTCAGTCGTTCTTTTTTGGGTCAAACTACCAGGATCCAAAACCAGCTTTTCAAGCTTGACCTCAATACATAAACCCCCCCAAATCCCACAACCTTTTAACATGGGGGTAGCTGAAGACCTGGGACTTAAGGCTGAACATATGTTGATCCTCTTATATGGCAGTATGCGTGGGGCTGGCAATGGGAATGTCAACTATTATTAAGTACTAGTAATTCAGTTAAGTTTGGCCCATGTTTAAAGCAGGATTACAGGGAACTCTGTCAATTATTAAAGCATGTTTGTGACGAAATATAGCTTCTTATATCTATGTGTTTAAAACCTTTTGTCTGTGTTGTGTCCGGATTTCTTTTACTTCTTCTTTCTAAGGAAGATCCACCATGGGGACCCTGCTTGTGGGGGAGGTTGGAGGACCTTCTTTTCCCTCGGTCAGGCCGACGGCCATCGGCTCATGAACCGCAGAGGGTTTTCCTGCGCTGGCAGCGAATCCCTGAGCAATGTCGTCAAAGGTCCTGCCTCTGGTCTCTGGTACTCGCAGGAAGGTGAAGATGAAGAACAGGATGAGGAAGACCATGAAGATGATGAAGACGTAAGGACCACAAAGTTCCTGAGGGAAGAAGAGAGAGAGGTAACTACATGACTCAAACTGCACATACTTCTGAAAATGTTTGCAGTGATGAGAAGTAACTAAGTACATTTACTTTTTGAGATTGACGTACTTTCTACTCCTAATCCATTATACTATCAGAGGGAAATATTCTTGTTTTTACATCACTATAATCTGTTAATAACTGTTGCCAGTTACTTTCAGATTCTAATAAATAAAAACAAACATGGGTGCGAATCTTTAAGTATGTCATGATTTGATTCAATTTGATGCATCATTACACTTTGATTCAAAACGGTTCCTGATTCAAAATGAGTTCTGTGTTGAGCATGCGGTGGTCCTCAGCGTTTAAAAATCAAGTAATGGAAGTTAGGAATAGATTCAAAATCATAGAAGATAGAAATCTTGTTCCTAACATGAAATAATGTATTCCAGCACACATATTAATCAACTATTATATATTTAAAAAAAAATATCATTATATGTGATGATACTGCTGTTTATAAAGTCAATGAAATTAGCCCGAACTCTACCACCTGCAACATTTTAGAGATGAAAAATGTATGTATTATGTATGAATTATTTTCTCCAATAATCTATATTTTCATGGTATGAGCCCTTCTGCATTATGTCTACTTTTACCTTAGGTGGCTCTACATTAAGTGTATCTTGATGTCAATACATGTAAAAGACGTAAAAAAAATTCTTACCTCAAGTTTAGGGAATCCCAGCCCCACGAGGAAGTTGGCGGTCCAGTTGGATAGACCGGAGACGGCCATGGCAGCAGGCCGGGGCCCCTGGGAGAAGAGCTCAGCCACGATGAACCAGGGGATTGGACCTGGACCCATCTCAAAACTGGCAACAAAGCCGAACACAGCCACGATGGCCAGGTAGCTCAGAGACGGGTTGGCCTTCTGCTCAGACAGAGAAACAAAGAGTGAGTACAAGAAGATGTTGTTTTCTTAAGCTCACAGAACAAGAGGTAGCAAGCAAACATCACTTACCACCAAAACCAGGGAGATCGTCATAATGAGGGCAAAGAAAGCCATTCCTGCCAGACCAATCAGATGCAAGGTTCTTCGCCCCGCCCGTTCAACCAGGAAGAGCTGGATTTAAAACAAAGAAATTGTTAATATTAATAATAATGTAAACCACACCTTTTATCTAAAGAACAAATGTTTAGTCAGACACTTACGGAAACTACAGTAAACACGGTGTTAACAACTCCAGCTCCTATGGTGGCGTAGATGGGTTGAGTGACACCAGCTGTGTCAAATATACCTGTAGAATAATAGAACACCTAATAGGAGAGAAAGACGAAGAGTTAGTATGAGTAAAGAAAAGTAACGGTAATCTTTTTCATTACAACTTAGGTTAGGTGAGGAATTGCTCTTAGGGTGCTAGTTGTTTTTGGGGATGGGTTCAGCTTTTTATTAGCCTGTGGGTCCATGTGCTTCTGAGCCTGCCTGAGGGGAGGGTGGAGATCAAGGGGTGGCTGTGGTGTGAGTGGTCTCTCATGATATTAAAGATATGGCTACAGTTGATGGCTCTCAAGTTTTGGATTTGGGAGCAGATGATTTTTGTACTTTTCGATTTAGGTTGTGGGCCATAAAACAAAAATAGTGAGCTAACTGACCCTAAAATGCTATGTAAACTTCCGAGGATTTGCAGAGTTGGGTTATAGTTACATCAGGTTTGTGACTTCAAGCAACCTCTTTCACATTACATCTAGTCATGTATTCCATTAAATATAGCTTAGTACAGTTGGTGCTACTAGCTGCTGATGAGTGGGCGGGGTCACGACTGTTGAATATCTGTCAATTAAATCGATGTTGCCGCGGGCTGCCGCAGCTTTACTGTTGATTGTCAGGTCAGAGGGGGGGGGACGCTAACACACTCAGTCAGCCTGGTGACATGACCTTATTAACAAAAACCTATCGAATACCACTTTTGTTTGTCTCTTTCCAATGACCCCACTGGCTTAAATTATTCCGCTCAATCGAACATTGCCTGGAGCAGAGTAGCGTCTCTCGTCATGTGGGTGCCAGACACATTTGTATAATTTCAGTAAATGCTCCTTTAGAGATGTAGTGACGGACACTTATCATATAATGATATCCATAACACTCTGCTCCCTGACAGGATATGGTGTTTACTCACAGCGTTGATACCAGACAGCTGCTGGGAGAGCTGCAGGATTATGGCTATGATGATTGGTTGGCGGTAGTTTGGGGAGCGGAAGAGTTCAGGGATGGTCACTTTCTTCTCCAAGGCCATCTTCATCCCTTCTTCCTTCATCTCATTAATATCATCGCTCACATCCTCACAGCCGCGCAGACGCACCATGGCTACAGAGAGAAGAAGGGATGGATGAAAGGAGAGGGAGTAAGTACATTATTGTGCAAATATGGTGTAAAGTAAGGCTGGAAGGGTCTTAGAACATTATGTTGTAAAACTTTAATAAATCGCAGGGCCGTGCTTCATCTAAGGTTCATTAAAATGTCAAGAGCAATTCTAAATTCAGTCTCATTAAAACCTGATGTTGCAATCTCGTTTGCATAACGTCTCAAAACCGACCTTTCCTGGCCTCCTCCTCCTGGTTGAGGACGATCAGCAGGTAGCGGGGGCTTTCAGGACAGAAAGGCAGCAGGATGCTCTGCAGGATGGCCGGCAGGATGGTGAGAGCCAGAAGCAGAGGCCACAGAAAGTCTGAGCCGAGCAGAAACTCCAGACCAAAGATCTGAAATGCATCAATAACACGGGATGAAGTACTTATAATGAGTTGAGCTTTAATTTGAACTCAAACAAGCCTCGCAGCTCTTCTCCAGGACACCATGTTTTGTTAAAGTCAAACCACTTTTTTTGTAGTAGTTTCTGTTCCTAGTTTTATGTTATTACATTGATATTATAATAAACACTAAGAGATGGGAGAGATTTGAGTATGCTCTGAAAAATATGGTTAAAATAATACTTTAAAAAGGGATAGGTTCTATTTCTACAGTATAATCTGAAAAGATGCTTTTAATATTATTAGCTAATAATATGTTTATATATTGTACAGCTTCCCAACAGACTAAAAATATTATTTGTACTAAAAGAGAGCTGATAATGTTGTTTATTGTCCGTAATGTGTCCTTATGATGATCTGTAGGTCACATGACAGCATCTAACGCTTATAAAAGTTTTGAAAAACATTTATGGGGTGAAAAATAATAATGTGAAAAGTTTTGCAACACATTGATTTTGAGGCACTTGCTTGAATTCTTCAAGCAAAGCTGATTCACAAATTCACGTTTTTCTGCAGAAATCCAGAGCTTTTGCACAATAAATAAAAAACAAAACAAATGTATCTCAGTACCGCACAATCACCACATCATACCTGTGCCACCAGGATGCCAATCACCACACCCAGCTGATGCAGCGTGCCGAAGGCTCCTCGGAGAGCAGTGGGGGCGATCTCACCCACGTACATGGGTGTCAGCCCCGTGGAGAGACCGCAGAACACACCGATGATCAACCGCCCCACGATGACCATCTCGTAAGAACGAGCCAGGGCCGACAGTCCCATGAAACCCCCCCCGATGATAGCCAGGATGTTAGCAAGCAGCATGGACTTACGCCTGAAGAAGAGAGACAAGGAGGGAAGAAGGACATGGTTAGTGGGTGAGTACTGCAGATGATGTTGACCAATTACATATAATGCAAACTTTTCTATCACAATTTCACAGACTCAAAGGAGAAGTTTTCACATCTGATTTTGTCAAACAAACAGTCCAAAACTGAAGATAGGCTTTAAAACCAAATTGTGGAGTTTACAATAAGGAAAAGTGTATTTAAAAACTAGTAAGGGTTCGGTTGATTAACTGCCATCATACATGAAACCATTTACTGCACCATACTGTTTACTCCCGATGTTCTTACCTGCCAAATTTGGTGACAACGGCTCCGACAGAGAAGGACCCGACCATGCCTCCCACGCTGAAGATGGCGACTGCAAAGCTCCACACCATGGTGTTGGTTCCTGGGCTGAAAGGCTCCCCGTACCGCTCCATCGACACATTCTGGAAAAACCTACGCAGTTTCTGTCAACCCACAGAAAAAGAGAGATGAATGGCTGCATCGAAGTAAGCGTTTGTCAAAGTTCACAATCAAAACTATTCATTTTGTGTGTAACTGATGTCAGAGCTCATGCTTCATTGGGAGTTTTTGACACATCCACATGAGGGCAGTATAGCTTTTAGCATTGCCACCTTGCAATGCTGTGGTCACAAATGAGAGCAGTCTTATCGTGTCCAGCACCCTAACTGTATCTAGGCTTCTTTGCAAAACCACATCCGAACAGCAACATGAAAGTCCTAAAACGAGGCCCAGAATTGGCGTTAAAAAAGTGTCATTTAAGTTATTGCAATATTAATATCCCAAAACAGGGAGAAGATATAAAATGGCATCTATTATTCATCTCTCTCATAATAGTTGTCCCCGCTGTCATAAAACATTAAAGGTCTATTACACAATTCAACTGACACACACACACACACACACACACACACACACACACACACACACACACACACACACACACCTGCTCTGGTGCGTTTATGACCCCGGTGTTGTAGCCAAACTGTAGCGAGCCGATGACAGCTGTTGAAACGCTGAAGAGCAGGTAAAGGGTCACCTTCTTCGGCGGCTGTTGAGAGAGAAAAAGTCATGAGCGATATGAAGGATTAAAACAATGAGCGGATGGAGTTTATGGACAATCCCCCCCCTCAGTTTGTGTGGTGGACATGTCCTGTCCCTGGCTCTACAAAGCTCCTGTTGTTTATATTGACACTGGTAACTACAAACACAATGAGTCCCTGTTTTCAGTTGTCTGTCACTTGTAGCACTGTGAAAGCTAGGTTTCACAACACTGCACAGGATCCATGATTTTGCAGCTCTGAGGTATTTCTCGGCTAAGAAGCTAAAGAAACCCAGAGAGAATAAATGAATCCTATTGTGAGTGCTTTTCCCTGCAGGGTTCAAATTAAAGTGGGCTTAGCTCATAATAACAAGCTAATACACCTGACGATAATCCCTCGTGTGGCACGGCATGTAGGAGTTTGCCATTTTTTACAGTTCCAACAGAGCAGAACTGAGAAATGGGTTTAAGTGAAGTTGTGGTTCCAAGTCTACTATGTGGCGGCACCATGCCAAATGAGGAGCCTAGTTACTACATCTCTTTACATTAACCGCATTACAACAGCTTTCTGGGAACCCCTACAAAGGTCATTATTTGCTTTCCAAGTCTACTGATCCAGACAGGATCATTAATGAAAGGAAATCCATTTTAATCATCCAGTGTTTTCCAAATCCGCCCCTGTTTCGACACTATAAGACGAGTGAATCATTCATGATTAATACATTGTTTTACACAACTTGTAATCCTAATTAAGTCAGCAAACAGACACAAAGACAGGCACAATGAGCTCTGTCCCAATGTTTACATGATATAACTATCTGCACAGATAACTCTTCAAACGTCACAAAACAGTGCGTTCATTGAGGGAAATCAAGAGGCAGTTGAAAGACTCTCCCCCCTCTAGAAACAAACCCTCTGTCCTTTAATCTGATCAGCTATTTGATTTGCTGATGTAACCGGTGTGGTTAAGCGGTCTCTACGTTGTGTTGATAATGGACGAGACCCGAGCCAGCGTAAAGTTGAGGCGATCTCTGTTTAATGACTGACAACAGATAAAACGATCAGCTTTACATAAATTCATAAAATATATAGGGGGGAAAGTCCTCACAACAAAAAAGTCCTGAGCACAGCGACCTTGCCAGGTATTTAACATTCAATAAAATGAAGAACACAGAATAAAATAATATAAAACACAGAATTTGTGTGATTATACAAAAACAATTAAATAAACCCCACTGCATATTTACATCTGTTACACTGAGAACTCAGGCTTCCTTATTGATAACAAAACTACCAACAATGGGCTTTAAGTACATCATGTTTATATCTGTTCCTATCAGATAAACCCACCCACAGGTCAGAATGAAACACAAAGGAGGAATTGAAAAATGACTCAGTGGACAGCAACACATAAGCAGATAGTGATAATCAGTTGTAATCAGGTCACTGCGTGTTTCTCTGGGACATCATGGCCTTGTCTCATATTCTTACACTAAATCAAGCCGAATATACTTCTGTGACGACATCTTGACGGTTTGACACACAGGAAGTGCTGCAAACACGATTATTTGACAGTGAAGGGGAAATAAAGAGGACTGGTAATAAAGAAAACAGTTACGTTTAAAGGGAGACACAAAAAAAGTGATAAATAATTACATATAACAACAAATTCCATGTCATGTTTGACTTTTGGCACAGATGACCTGGAGGGGTCTCTGGGGTGTAGCGCTGCACGAGAGGGGATTTGATGAGGATAACTGCATGTGGGGGTGTGGTTGTTTGTGTACAAATGTGTGTGGTTGTAGACATGCCAATTGCATCTGTAGTGACATGCTGATGTTGAGTAAGACTTAGACAAAACGTTCGCATTGTTAAGCCTCTTGCTAAAACAGTTATTCTAATTAAGGAGTGGCCCACTGCGCAATGTGCATTATAGGTACTTTAAGAATTGAATACGGCAGATTAAGAGGTTGTACCAGCATGCACAATTTCCTGCATTTGCACACTAAGGAGCATAAGCCAAGCCAATCATCATTATCTGCAACCGTGTACTACAATATACAGTTTTTTGTTGTAGCAACATGACATTCTGCTTTAAAAAAGTCATGATTAATATGTTAACCAATACAAATACATTTACAAGTGGTAAAAGTATATACATATTTGTACACGCACAATTCAATGACGTAATTCTTATGAATACCATGGAATATTATAAAATGCTCAAAAAAAGGTTTTAAAGGGATCTATTAAGGTTATTTTCTTTGGAACTTTAAACCTCAGTACCAATGCTTAATTCTCATAAAGTTGTGTTTCATGTATACTTGGTTTGGTTCATTGTGTCATTATTAATCATCATCACTCTCGAAATCCGGAAGAAAGACTCATTATTGACACACCTTTCCTTCGACACTCAAACGACACATTTAACTTATCTACATCCCATCCTCTGTGTTTATTCAAAATATCTCGCAAAGGCCGTTTTAGAAAGTAAGTTTTCTTTCTCCCTATGTTTTAATATTGCATCAAACTTTCGTATGTGTCTTCATCATTAATGTGACAGCAGTTCCATTTCACCTTTTCTGCAGTATCATTTATTAGTGTAATTTCATCAGAAAGGAAAGATATTTATTTTATTTTTTACATTTCTGGTTACACAAATTTTGTGCTATAATCTTTAAGAATGACTTTTTAGAGTGCATGACTTTTTTGTGGCTTGGGGGGGGGTAGTTGCATCAACACACATGATGTGTAAACCTTAAGAAACAGCCATGAAATGTGTGTAACTGTTTCAAAAGCCAAACCACAGGGAAGGTTTGTGAGGACAGATACTGTAGCAGGCACATTTTGGTCTTTTTAGATACTCTTTACAATACTAAAAGATGTAATGCAATCAATTCAAAGTTCACCCTTTGAGTGATAACACTAACTGTGTAGCATGGTATCACTAAAGTGTTAACTATATTTGGGCTGTTGCAAGTTGTCAGTCTTTGCTGCACTTTTACAGTTCTTTCTTCATATAACTGGTACGATTCCCTCATGCCTTTCTAATGCACACGCAGATGAAGTAACACCAAAACCCAGAACGAGTCTAAACTTGCCACCCTGCCTTAGTCATCTCCTGAATTCTCGTATATCACTCCCATCTCATGCCCCTGCCAGAATGGAAATATACAGGTTTTCCTCTTACTTTCAATAACACTCTTAATTATGAGGACGTGTTGGCACAAAACAGGCTCAGAATTAAACAAACCAAAAGGACTGGCGCTCTTCCTCTGGGACTGCTGGGAATTATAACTAAAAGCTTGTTATAATGTGTTTCTACCCGAGAAGAATACTGCAGAATATGTACGGCAAACTCATCTGTGCAGGTTTTTAGAGGTAAAACAGTTTGGAAAATAACAGAACAACACCACTAACCCATGAATCCAATAGAAGTAAGAAACAGTTACCTTTTCGTCTTGCATCCGCTCCATCTTTGCGGCTCACAGAAGAAGATTCAGATGAAGAAAACTACAGGAACTTTTCTTCTTATTCCTTATGCACAAAACCTCACCTCTGTGCAAACAGTCCTCAGAAAACCTGAAAATAAACAAACAAAAGAATAGTGTATTACATTCAGTAACTTGATACAGAACACATGTTTTAACAATCTAAAGAACTCTCATAAAGTTCATACCGATAGACCAGTAGACCTAATGGATCAGGCAGAGTGGAGCACTTTTCGGCACTCACTGAATTCAACAGGAGTCAGTATCCAAAATGACAGTAACCCCTCCCTTTGCTTCCGTGTTCACCCTCCTCTTCTGCTCTCACTAATCATGAAATCAAATGAGGAAATAAGTGATGTAACTCCTTGTGTTCAAATTAAATTACTCAAAATACCTTCTCAATGGGCTGCAGAAACTTCAATATTATTTGATGATACTCTAATTAACTGGATTTCGTTTCAAACAAGATTGATTACGTAAAGAACGCTACTTTAATCCGGAATCATGTGATAATAATAACATAGAAATATAATCGAAATATGAACACATTTGTTTGACAGTGACAAAACCGCATGATTAAAATGAATGTTCGTTTACCGTTATGTGGGACATGCCAGCCTCTCTGTATCTTCAATCAGACAAGATGTTTTTGCTCAGAAAATGTTCGGCCCACCCACTTCATTGTTGTCTTTATAACAAGTGGTACATGTTCACTTGCACGCCTCAGCCTTATTCTTTTAACTATTACGCGGGAAGCTCCCCAGTCATACCCATGTGCGTAAAAAGCGCATGCAACATTTCCAGAACGGCTGATAAATTTCGGGCTCTCATGTCGTAATGGCCGTGAAAGCAGCGCAGATGCAATATCCGCTCAGATGAAGAAGTGGGCGGGGGGGCGGTGGACGTGCTCGGTCGAGCGTACAGTACGGAGCGGAGATGGGGAACAAACGGAGCCGGTGAAAGGAGGCTCTGTGCTGCTGCTGGCCCGACGGCTGCCCACCGGGGGCGCGAGAACAAAAGGCAATGTGCACGGAGTTCAGATACAAAGCCCGGTCATGCAGAAATCATAAGACCGGCTCAGTGGGTGGCAAACAAACGAGGAGACCAACTAAATCTTCATCAACTATGTCTAATCTTCACAGCCCACCTAAATCCCAGTCTGGAATTTGACAACTTCTCCGAAAAAATGCGAGTGAGCCAAGGGCATTTCTAAATCCACTTGGTGAACAGGCTGGGTGCACATTTGAATGCTTTTAATAAAAAAAATATTATTTTTTACGTTTTTTCATTTAATTAGAAAGCTTGATCACAAGTTTGATCCTAGATTTGTATGATAATTCAGCATTTAGCGTAAATATAAAGATATTTTGTTCTAGTTTAGAAAAAGCTGTATTTATTAATTTTCAAAGGGTCAAACAATCCTGTGTAAGACCATGATTATAAAATATACCCTGTGGTTTGGTAATCTTGAAATGTAATACAAAAATCTGAATTTTCTGACCCAGTTTATACTGTATACCAGCATAAAAACATTACAGTCACTCAGGTACACAATCAATTCGTAGAGTTGTAGAAGGATTATTTTTGCATAATGTAGTCAATTCAAATATTTAAAGCTGGAATTAGCTCCCAGTTCGAGGACATGGCCTCTGTGTCCTTAGTAGCAGCTATAGTGTGTATAATTAACCCCCTTTAAATATGCGGTGATAAATTATGGATTAGTTATGAGTTTAGGTTTTTACCAATCAAACTCTCACCTACCCGTTCAATTCAACACTTTGAGGTGGTTCTCTAGTATTTTGTCATGCATGTAATTATGTGAACTATAGAAGATAAATAACAATCCATGTTGGACACAAATATGTATTCCTTAACTTAATGAGTGCAAACTAGATACATTTTGGCATTGACATCCAAACTAAAAACTGTTTTATCAAGTATTTACTTACTCGTTTATGCTCCTATTTTGATAAAGTGTCTCCAGTTAGAGTTTTTAAAACAGCATCTGACCTCATTGAGAGGAGTGTATTTTCACATTACATTCTGGTGACAGCTATTTCAACTTTTGTGATCAATGTAAAAACGAAACATATTTCATCAGAATTCAGACAACTGACTCATGCATGCCTGGAAATGAGCCACTTTGGTGAAAAAAGGAAAGAGTAAACAATTAGTTCCTGGAGATATTCAAAGCATGATCAAACCTCGACCAGTGGTGGAAGTTGTAAAAATACTTAAAGCATTAATGTAGTCATTATGCCGAATTACACATTTCAGAATAGTATACTGTATAACTATAACTAGAGATGCAGTAATGTGTTTACTACTCTAATTTTGTCGGCGGTTATAGGTTTTACTACATATTCTACCAGGTAGTTTTTGAAATCTAACAATATATTGTAAACTATTTGAATATATTCTGATTACTAATCTAAATCTGTAACTAAAGGCATCAAATAAATCAAGTGGAGTTAAACACAAGCTTTCAGCTGAAAAGATAGCAAAACATTTAAATACTCAAGTTAACTATAGAAGTCACTTAAAATGATAAAGTACTTGAGTAGTAACTTACTTTCACCCTGTAGGCATCCTACATCATGAAAACATAGATTTACACATTTATATACAATATTAATATACCTCAAAGCCATAGAGTGAACTTTTTGAGCATAATAATGTTCACTCACATTTGATCTTTTTGAGAAATCTACTGCCAAACTATATCAAACATTCCCTGAGGCCTGTGAGCATTAATGTGTTTGATTGATCAAGAAGTTGATATCCTGTGAAAAGAGATTACAGGGAATCTGACGTAACAGTGACTGCATCAATAACGTCAGGTTGGGTTTCATGTGGCTCCTTCCCTTTCTGTACGTAATAGTGTTACCTTTCTGAATCGCAATCATTTTTATTCACTTGGTTGTAACAAAGCAAAAAAAGGAACTCACAGAGGGAGAGAAGGACATGCAGATGTTCAGGTTTAGTGCCCTGATGTGTTTGATGACATACTTTTTCCTTCAGAGTGCATCTCTCTATCCCAGCATCCCATCTGGATCCTGTGATCTGTTGCCAAGGAAACCGATCCCGCGGCATCTTTTCTGGTGACCTGCCTGAGTGAGCAAATCAAATTATATGACATCTGTGAAAATTAAACACAGATAGATAGAAAGACAGAGAGGGCACAGAGAGAGAAAGTGAGGAAGTTGGATGCCTCACTCAGTCTTCCACACACAAACCACATCCTGCAGAACGTTTTAAACACGTCTGTGGGTGTTGTGGACTTATGGCAAATGTTTTAATTGAACATAAAAATGTCACCCTTAATGCAAATTCATCTGACTTTTTCTCCTGGACTGCAGGATCGTATAGACTTAACATAAAGTCAAAAAATGCATATGACGAGTGCTCTCACGAAGGGCTTCACAATATACATTCTTTGAAGCGTTTACATAAAAAGAAAATGTATATATCAGCCAATTTATAACATGTTTTGCTTGGACAATGATTGAACAGAAAAGTACATAAAGTATTGACAAATGCAAATCATCTATTAACCCTTTGACTTCCCCTGGACATTTACCATTTACAGTTTGGTAGCTTTAAAGAGAAAACGTATTTTTCCCGTACACCATACACTTTGAATATTTCCTCACATAGATTAAAATGTTCAACAGTCAAGTCATGGTTAAAGTTTGCTTCACTGCAGTAAAAGGAAATATTTCAACATTTCTTTTCAACTTGTAAACACATTTTCTTTATGTCAGTTTGACATTTTGGGTATATTTGGGGTCATTTTTGGGATAAAACATTACAAACATGCATTTTTTGCTGATAATCTGGTGGTTCAGGGTCAACAGAGGGAGTGAGCATTCAGACAGTTTACTGGAGGGGTTTCTTATGTACATTTGATGCAGCAGTGCCCCCTTGTGCTTTTGAGATGCCATCACACTGAATCGCGTTAACCTTGACCAGAAATAGTCCTACAATAACTTCCACAGCTCTCTAGAAGTCACATAAACAGCTTTATGTTTTGCGCTGTGTTTCTGTGAAGAAGACACCTTCATCCCAGTTGGCATAGGGGCATGGAAAAAGACACACTGAGGGAAACACATTAATAACTTTGCTGGACATTGGTAAAATAAAGCCCAAGTCATTATTTGTTCAAGACAGCTTTATTTGAAGTCATACATAACAATGCTGTGCCAAAGTAACCTGCTTACCCTCTCGTTCAAAATTGTGAAGTCCAAACAGAGCAACAGAAAACGGCAGCCTTAAGTAGAGGCTCAATCAGTGGAAACACCTGTGCTCAATTGGAGCATGGGCACGGGTGAAAATGTTCTTCCAAGTGTAAAAGTGTTATTGTTTAAGGTTTCTGTGGTCAGAAATGTAGAATATGTTGACCTATTTGATTTATTGTGTTTAATTAGTTTGAACTACATTTTGAATACGTTTGTAGATGATAAGAATAACAGTAATTAAGGGTATAACTAGTGGATTGTCCTATGGGGAGGGGCTTAACATATATAAACCTCTGGCCACAAGTGTTTTGGAGTTAGTCTGACTGTGGCTGTAGAGCAGAGAGGTACCAGTTATATTTCTTCGACCTGTATATATATATTGAGGTTTGGTTTTCTTTCTATTTTGGACTGTAGGTCCTTGTTACTTTGTGTTCTTTCAGCATTTTAATAAAAGCACTTAAGGATACATTTTTTGTGAATAGCCATCTCATTTAATTCCTAGTTTTTTCATCGACCCTTTTTGTAACAGTTTCACACACTATGACTGTCTACCAGGGGAATTTATCTGGGTGAGGAAATCAAAACAGAAGAGGCGAACACACCCTCTCTGGCGTGTCGGGGCGTATTGGAGCATAGCTGAGGCAAACAGTGGAAGATGTGTTGATCTGATTTATCTAAAGATTAGTCAATAGTGTCAGTATTTTTACTCTGCGAACAACCCAAAACATTATGCTATTTATTTAATTTAACCTCGGCTTGTTACTTTACTCCCTAAAAGTCAAAATCTCCTACTGTGAACAGTGACAATGAGCAAGTATTAAAACCCTGATTAAGATCAAAGTTAACAAGGTACTGAATCACCAACTTCCTTAAAGACAACCTTTGTATATTTGTTTGGGTTGTTCAGAGATCCTTTTTTTAGAAGTATTTTTTAGGAAGATTTATATACTCTGCCTTTTAAATCAGATGTTTTTGTAGGTGCTGTGTCAGTATAGACTCAATCCTTGAAACCATGACCCCCTAATGTTTTTAACCTCGTTATTAACTGGTTCATTTGCTAAATATTCTCTACATCTGTATTGGCTATCTGTGACATTAAATTATTCTGTTACAGAGAAAGCAGAGGATGTCAAGTTAATTATATGCACTTTTAAATATGCACTTCTGAGAAAATACACAATTGTTGTGGTTTGAGGACTTACATTTGCAAGTTACATCAATGAGTTTGGAACAATGTTCATGGTTGCACAGAGACAAAGCTCAACTGCGCCGTGATATAGAGGAATGCGGGAAATAGAGAATGACATTGAAACAAACATTGGTTTATCATCACTACCACCCTCTGGAAGAACTTGTTTTAGTGATGTTGAGCTTCACCAGGTCTGAAGGGTGTCTAGTGAAAACTAAAACCCTTGATGGTTGGTGTAATATATAGTCTTTGATGAAGAGATAATGAAAAATAAAGATAGCTAAAGATTTTGTTTGGCATTCCAGAGACTTTATGCATCTGCAAGTTAGGGTGAAAATCCAAAAGGCCACGGTCAATTCCACCCCTGAACAGGAACAATTCATAACAAGGCTTGCTTAATAGAAAGTGTGTGGTTGATATACAAGTAAATCCAATAAGACAAAGTGCTGAAACTGTTATTTAACACATCCTTTTATTTCAATCTGCACTTTATTTATTGATAAAGCAAAACCAGAGAGAAGTTTAAAATTGACACGGAAAAAACTTAAGACCTCAACATGGAGGGTAAAAAGTTGTGCGTATTTCCATAACATTAACATCAATGATGATAATGCGTTAGCTGTTTGAAAATGTCCTTCGGCACACTATAGGGGTAAAGGTGCGGTAACAGAAGGTCCTGCAGGGGACTGTCCGGATCACCAACGGCAGATTTTAGATTTTCCCTGCGAAACTTCCACCCTCTATCTGCTCGTCCCATTTGCCAACCTGGGGGAGAAATTCACGAGAAAACATTAGGCCAGTCTCACAAACTAATGTTTAGGCAGAACTGCAGTTTTACATTCATAGTAGTTTATTGGGATTCTTAAAAAGACAGCAACAACAAAGATTTATAGAGTTCCTGACCTTGGGAACGCTTTTCAATGTAACATCTGTTGCACCTCATACCATTGGCTAATTGTCTCAAAAATTGTTGCCAGTTTTCTGGGTCAATCATCAATGTAGTTTTAGCAATTTCAATAAAAGCACAATGTTAAATGTGACACCCTAGTAAGCTATCTGAAACTTGAGAATAAAGGCAAAGACAAGCTGTCAATGCAACAGCTGTGGCACTATGTTGTTAACATAAATATGAGGGAACAGAAACACAATAAGCAAATAAAAAGGGTGAAATGCATTCACCCTGAGACCAAAGAGATGCTTTTTGTCTTTTATCCGAGGTGGACATGGCACCATCGGGGGAAATTAAAGGTCAACAGTATACGCCAGGATATGAAGCTTAGCAGTGTGTCTTAAGTTTTCTCGTCATGAATCTGTAAAAACGTATTTTAGAAAGCATATAAGGGCTAGGGGCATTGTGATAGAAGAATATGATGACTTTTATTATGTCTCAGGTACTAATGAAAGCCAACTAAGGGGACCAACATGATCACACATCAATACCATTGGGATCATTGGAACCACATGCGTGTCATATCCAGTCATATCCCATTCACACATTGTATGTCTTTTTAAGAGCCCAGCATGCAGAAATCCACATATAGTATATAAACGTAATAGTTTAAGCTTTATATGTCTCAAAATACACACGAGGACTCTTGAACATACAGAGGGAACTATCAGAGCTGTAAACATGTAACTTACCCAGCTCGTGGGACAGAGGCTCTTGTAAACCCTCTGGTACCAATCACAGGGAGCCACATCCTGGTCCTTTGTCGAGAGGGCCTTAGTGCACCTGTGGAAGTCTGGAGCCAAAACAAAGAAGGGTTCAAGGTTACTCATCCGACACAATGTTCACACTTAAAAACACAATAAAAGCCCTAGAGATTAAAAGGTGGAAAAAACAACATGTTCACGCTTCAATGACATGCATAGAGAAATATGCACACAGCTTAAACATAATACTTCTTTCCTTATTGACTGGTGTAAAAAGGCATGACTCTATACATTAGATAAACTACAGTATTTATACCACCAATGTCATAATGGAGATCACATTTTAATTTTCAAATTCAAATCTTTTTTATAATTAATTACGGCTGTTGTCTGATTTTTAAGATTCTGTTATCTCTTAGCTGTCTTATGGTACACTGTATACATTTTATGTTTAAACATAATATGTCAAAGGTATAACAATATATTCACTGTAGATAAAAGCACATTTTGTTAGGGCACCAGTGTTAAAAAAAACTGCGTTTCTCTGTTTTTTTGTGCTTTCACAAACATTTCATGTAGTTTAAGAAACAGTATTGCACAAGTACAAAGATGTGGACAGAATGAAGTGTGCAGGCATGCTGCCCTGTCTTTGAATACTGTGTCCAAAATAAGTGTTATGAGCGGGTTATCCCAACATATCGATCCTTGTCCTCACCCAGGTAGTTCTGGTAGCAGTTGCGGGTCTGGTTGGTGTTTGGGAATCTGGCGTCAAAGGGAGCCGTCCTGTAGTTCTGGATCTTTGTCTCAACAGTATCAGCCATCTTTATGAGCTTCAATCTCACGTTTTAACGATACGGCTTCTAACCTTGGGAGGTTTCTCGATGTGTCCTCGGTGGGCTCCGGAAGAATACGCTGATACAACTATTTTTTAAATCAATAAAAACATTTTCTAAATCCATAAAAGCATTTAAATTAATATTGGGAGTCATGTCGGTAACGACATGACTCCCAATATTAATTTAAATGCTTTTATGGATTTAGAAAATGTTTTTATTGATTTAAAAAATAGTTGTATCAGCGTATTCTTCCGGAGCCCANCTCTCTCTCTCTCTCTCTCTCTCTCTCCTCTCTCTCCCTCTCTTTCCTCCTCCCCTCCCTGCTGCCTGTCTCCCTTTGCGAAACTTAAAAAAAATGTTCCGTTGTTTTTTTTCTGTTTTTTTTCTTTCCTCTATCACTTTCTCCCGTCCTGTCCTGTCCCTATCTCCAGCACTTCCTCTGTCGCATCCCGCTACCTGCGCCTCTATCAGCCCCATCTACCTCTTTTTATCTTTCCATCTCCAAATCTCTTCCCCCCTCACTCTCTCTCTATCACTGCAGACTTTTTAAAAAGCCCATTGTTTTCATATGTATCAGCATATCTTGTGTAACCATGTATCATTTAGAGCCTCGTGTTTTACCTGTCCTGTCGTTTTTCTTGTGGTGTAATGTACAGTGTTCAAGGGTGACATGTCACAGAAAGTGTGTTCTTGCGCGCATTATTACATTTATGGCAGAGCTCTTTTAAGCTACACATGCCACATTCCCTGTATCATAGCTAATACGCACAGCAAACACCTTTTCTCTACAATATTTCTCTCCCTCATTTTCTCACCCTTGCTCTTTTTTCAGAGCCCCTCCTGAGACAGCAGCCTGTTATTTCCACTGCCCCCCACCCACCTCCTTCTCTTTTTTTTTCACTCCCTCTCTCCCTCTCCAGGGTGAAGGAAAGAGTGAGGAGTGAGAGACGGATAGGAGCAGGAGAGAGGTGTTGTCCAGACCAGAAGGGGCCTCTGAAAGTGTTGCATAGAAACAGTGAGCGGACACACACACACACCACAGGACATTAACACGGACACACACGCTTGAGGGGTGGGAGGTGGTTGGTGGGGTCAGCATAGCAAAACTCACACAACAAGGATGCAAACACACGATACATGCTGTCACAGAAAAACATGCTGGTCTAGTAAACAAAACACCAAAAAGATGCTTTCTACCTCAAAAACATGCATAAGCAAAACAGTTTATTATACACAACATAATTTCTCCCTCTCTCACACACACACACACACACACACACACACACACACACACACACACACACACACACACACACACACACACACACACACACACACACAAACACATATACTCACATACACTCACACACACACAACATTACACACACACACACATAGCCTGGAAACACTCAGTCAGGTGCAGCAAAGCGTGGCCTAAAAGTTGCAACGGGCAAAATGAGTTTCCAGACACCACAGGGGGACAGTTGATGCATCATACTGTACATACACTGTAAATCACAAAAGAGTCAATGGGTGTGCGTTTTCAACCACCTGTGAAAAACTTAGTGGAAATATTGCAAATTCAATGAAAGATGATAAATGTGGTGAGACAGAAACATCAGATCTGGTGTGAGGACCAGACAGTTTCTGACTGGCACAGTCTCATCTCGTTCCAGACTCTTCTCCTAAAGTAGGGCACCTAACTGGAGAATGAGTACTTCCTACCTCTGTGAACCAAACATTCACAAACCGTAGTGGATAGAAACGTGATGTCCTGCACACTGTCTTGCATACTGACTGACTGATTGTTATTTATATGATGACAACTTTTTCAGTGGTCCGACCATTATGTATTGGCAGCATTATAACACTTCCATAGGCTATTTACATACATATGTATGTGACAGCGCTGTCCTAATTGTCCAATTATCCAATCAGAGTACAGCAGAGATTGAGCTGACTGATGATCACCTTTTACTAACTCAAATCATGTGCGTCATAAGTCAGAAAATGGCATTACATAGATTCAAAAGATAAAAAAGTCACTCAATATGATAATATCAATAAAGCTTTTTGTTTTTGAATATTTCTGAACATTTGGATGCAAAGCTGCCTATAGTACTGAGACACAAACAAAGAGAGAGAGAGAGAGTGAAGGGGAAGGGGAAGGGAAAGGGAAGAAAGCACTTTTTGAGTCTGGGTGTGAGATTAGGAGACCCTTATTCACAGACATACACTCATGGTGTGGTTACAAAATAATTAGTGGTGGGCCATGCGCACAGCCGCACACTCATACACATATACACACAAAGTTGCCAGTCCGGCGGTAGGCCTACACAGACAAACAAACACCCCGAATGATGATGGCCTGGTGGCAGGGAGTGGGTGGCAGAGTTGTTGTGGTGGAAAGGGGTCATACTGTGTTTCTCGGGTCAACAGTAGACAAGAAAAGCATGAGAAGCAGGAGAGGAAATAGATGAGTGAGGTTGGACGTAGGGAGATATTGACACACTCGCTCTTTTTTAATTTCCCACATCAAAGGGCCGTTTGAAGACACAGCTGGGGAGAGAAGAAAAGAAAAGTGAAGTTAGTCACTCTCCCTCATTGCCTCTCATGGCTGCCTCTCATGATGGGGGTCTCCTGGGTGGTTCACAAGTCTTCTGTTAGGCCATCCGCCAGTGCTGATCACTCACACACCACAACACCGGGTGGGTGCCCTTTAAGTGTGTGTTTCTAGAAGTGTGTGTGCACGTGCATTGATGTCAGTGCGCAAACGTGTTGTGTATCTTTGTTTAGACTTTTGTTTTTGTGTGTGAGAATGAGCACACACTGGCGCATGCCTGTTGGAAAAGGGGGAATCCAGGGTTTGTGTAAATGGGTGTGCGTACAGTTTTTGTGTGTAATTATGGGTATGTGGTGGTATAAGTGCGGTGTCTGTATAACGTGCATGAGCATCAGTGTTTGTGTGTGCGTCTCTATGTTTGTGTGTGGCCTTCATATGCTACCCATTACATCACCAATCTGTGTAAACCACCATAGGAGGAGAAACAGAGAGAGACACTCAGACTACGACCTCAAAGACATCAGAGAGGAAGGGGAACCTGTGACAGGGCCTGCCAGGCCTCGCTGCCAGACAAACTTTACTCACACAAGCTTTACTCAATTCGCTCATGCTTTACACTAGGTTTCCTGTGCCCCATGGCATGTATTCACACATTATTACGCAGGCTTCAAATCATTTGAATGCCTCACACTCTTCGCTCACCTTTTGCCGGGCTGTTAATCCACACAGTTGCTCGATTCATTCGTTCACCATGGAGTCCCTTTAAAAAAAGACTGATTTAAATAAATTCAAAATGAGTATTACTGTAATCTTAGTTTATTTATTCGACAAGGAAGAGCTTGAGCCTGAATTGATTTTTTTATGATGGGGATTTTCCTCCACTGTGTACTTACGTGTTATGGTTGCAGTCTGATTATGAGAACAAACACCAAATCAGCCCATTCTGATGATGTGGGTTTTCCCATAAACCTTTGTTGTCGTGGGTTAATTTCCATGTCCAGGTGGGTGATAAAGTATTCATGTGGGTTTTAGGGTTAACTCTCATGTTCTGCTTACCTCAGAGTGTCATATGTAAACAGAGAACATGTTGGCCTTGACGCAACGCTGCAAGGGATTATGGAAGAAGGTGTAGTAATAAATTCATAATTTTTATGTTGCACCCTCATTTCCTCCATGCAGGGAATTCCTGCAGGGACTAAGTAAACAGACGCGAAGATTACATTCAAAGGGAAAGGGTCCGACCTTTTACTGTTAATATTTACTCTCCTATAACCGGACACTTTCATGTTTCCCCATGACCTCCTCCTCTTCTTCCTTCGTCATTCTGTCCTCCATTCATTCTCTCCAGCTCGCTGCCAAGTGCGTGCCTCCCCCTGGGTATCCTATCTGGAGAATTGTCATGGTAACCTTACCCTAACTCGCTACCGCCATCATCCCCTAAATCCCCTTACTAGAACCTACGTCAGAGAGCAAGTGAGTGTGTTAATAGTTTAGGGGGGTCGAGAGAAATAGTGACACACAGGAGGGGGCTTCAATCATTGGGCAATAAAGTGACGTCTCTGACTCTCTCTTTCTCACTGTCAGTGATCAGTGTTAAAGTGCTGTTGTCCTCTTACAAATGGATATATGACAAGAGAACCTCCTCTCAAGCTACCCTCCACCCCCCTTCTGCTGGTGAGTCTTTAGTTGGAAATACTCCCCGTGGACGTGATTTACAAATTATGCATGTCAATTGCTCTCTTCCTCTTCCATGTGAGACCCATGGGGCAGATATGGCTGTTGTGCATCTGTTGCTTTGGCTTTTTATTAGACCATTAATGAGGGACATTAACCGGCATCATTACTGCAGGTTTCCTCCACTGGCTCAGCTCACAGAGCCAAGCAAAGGGCAGGATGCAGGGATGAAAGGAAGTGCATGAGGCAAACGTCTCTCCTGGCAGAAACTTGGGGGAGCAAAATGTTTAAATCAGCTCTCTATTAAACACACATTTACAAGGCCCATTTTGTTTGGAAACCAAACTCTATGGCATGTGACAAAACGCAGTGCGTGTGTGTGTGTGTGTGTGTGTGTGTGTGTGTGTGTGTGTGTGTGTGTGTGTGTGTGTGTGTGTGTGTGTGTGTGTGTGTGTGTGTGTGTGTGTGTAAGGGCAGCGGTCCTGGAGAGACGATGGGGAAAGAGTGAGAGGAGCGGGAAGACAAAAGGAAGAGCGCTTGTGTGACGTCGCTGTTTGCCCTACTGAGTGTCTTTGTCAACGTGATGTGACCTTAGTCACATGGGGGGGTGGGAGGATGGCCTTTTGCAGACGGATGGACTCACACACAGACACAAACAAACTTGAAGAAACACACATATGCTTACGTCTGTACGACGGTTCACACTAGCATTTAAAACAATTTATAACCCTCTGCCCCCCTTTAACCTGACATGGCCGGGTTGCTTCTGTGAATGCTGACGCACATCAGGCCCCTTCATCACTTGCCATTCATTAAATTAACACTCATTACACGCTGACAATCGTAAATCAACCTCCTACAACAATGATAGCAGATAACACAACTTATAACAGCATACATGGACAGCTGTATTGATTCTACCGTCATTCCCCCGACCACTTCCTGTGCGTCAGCCGTGTGTAAATTTCATCATAACTAAGAGCAAACACAGGAAAGGAAATTTCATATCCTTATGTCGTCACTGTTTATGTTTTGAAACACTGCACATACATTAGGATTGGGAAGCTGCGTACAACGGTTTTTGAGGCATAGTTTATTTGAAAATGTTTGGAAATCAAAAAGTCTTCTCTCCACATTTAGTAGGCTGAGCTTTAACCACACAGGGAGGGGAGGCGGACCTCAAGTTCACTGAAAAGTCAGCCTTAGTTTGAAGTGACTTTGACTAAAAGCTGTGCAAACCCGGCACAGAAGACACACTGTCTTACTTTTTTAGATTGAAGTTTCTGCAGTTGTTTTTATTTTTTGCATTCTTTTGTGGAAGGAAAACATTTACTGTAGATGTTTATATAAACTGTGGACTATCTATCCTTCATCCTTCTTGGACAAACAATATTATCTCAGGAATAGTGAGAGCAAGATAAGGAAGTGATGTGTTTGCGTGCATTCTTTGTAACCACCATAATCATTATCTCCAGCGTGACGGCCATCTTTTACTTGTACATCTGCGCTACCTGTCACAACCTTCACTTTTCTGCAGTTTTGTTTTCTTGATCTTTGTTTATTGTGGGAGCTCACCAACACGTCGTTTCTTGTGCAGATAGAGAACCACCTTTATCCTTTGAGGGCTGTGACTAAGAGGAACGACATGAGAGTTATTTTAATCTCTCTATTCATGTTCCCAATGTTAATGTGCACTTTGACCCCCTGCTGTTACAAATTATCCAAAAACGGCTCCTTTGGGAGATGTTTAAATGCCTCACATGTCTTCTTTTATCAATAACAGTCTGTGAGTCAATGACTTAGAAATGAAAGCTATCCAGCTTATTCTATTTTTGGCACAGAGTTCACACACATTGCCATTACACCCCCACCACCACTGTCGTTTTCTTTCTTCCCCTCCCTTTTCTTGCTGGCTCCTCTTCCTTGTTCATCAATCAAACTGTCCATTTACATCAGAAGGTTATTGCTGGATGCTGTATGAATGGTGTCAGTTGGCCTCAGCGTCTGACTTGTATTACGGACGCCCTCGCATCTGGCTGGACCCCCGGTAGTGCCAGGAAGCATGCCAGGAATTCAAGGAATGGCCCAGTGAACGATTAGAAGGAAATTCCCCGCAGCAGACTGGACTAAATGCCCAGAAACAACAGGAACGCGAACAATCACTGGGTAGAAATGAAAGGGATGACGACAAAGAGTGGGATTGCAGGAGATGGGACAGGATGCCTTAACAGACATAGGTCTAGGGTTGACACTAAGACAACACACACAGTGACAGCGACTATCATTGGAAGACTAATGACGAAGGTTAGATGAAAAGCAAGGAATGAGATGGGATGGGATGACTGGAAAGAGATAGGTGAGATGGTCATGGAGACACAAGCCAATTACCATAGAAAAAACACGGTGATGCGATGGAAGAGAATGACTGACCAAAGATAGCGATTCTTAAAACAGAATATCACCCCTATATACGGTGTTGGGCGACAGCGAGGCACAACAGTGGGACAGGAAGCGATAGGGGCATGTCACAGGAAAGGCAAACCCCTTTAATCAGACCCTGATTTGGTGACAGTGAGTGTGAAGACACATATTTGTGGCTGGTGAATCTTTAGGTTTGACTGACAGCTCCTCTTTATGACTCACTTACCCGGCTTTTCTTCTGTCTCCTTATCCAGATTAGCATCCCCTCTACAGTGACCTGCTAAATCTGACTTTACCTCAGCATCCACTAACAAGTCTTCCTCCTTTTTGTCTGGCTGCTGGTGCTGATTTGGGGGTAGCCGGTCGTCTGTAATTGTTTTGAGCTGCTAAATTGCACCAGGAGGGATTGGATTACCTACCACCAGGGTAGTCCCCCCCCTTTCTTGTTTCCCCTGGATTACATCATGAGTTCAGGCTCCTTCATCTGTGAGTAAGCACATACCTCACAGTCACAGGGGAGGCCAGAAACGTGTCTAATGTGTTACAACAAAAAGTTGGTTAATGGGATATATGGAGGAGGGCAGGAAGTGTCAACAGTCCTTCCTGCAGATGCTTTTCTATTCATCTCCAATGAAAAGATAAGAGATGTTAAGGACGGTTGATGGTGATCTAGTTTCTGTTTATGCATGCCGGTGTGTGAGATTGTATGTGTGTGTTCTTATTGTTCCTTTCTGGCCTAAACCCAGCCTTTTCAGTATTCAGATCATACATAATGAGCTACCCAGAAGGAAATGAAAAGCTATCCATATAAAACTCCCCTGGGTGTCTTATCTTGTGTGACAATGATTTATTCCAGTAATATCATGGTCACAGCATTAACCTCGGCCAATTACAATAACAAAATCGAGATAGATAAATAATATTCCGGCCACAGTCTGGGCTTCTTCTCTCAAAAGCTACGTACTGATTCATCTTCAAAGTGAAAACCATTTTTGCGTGACAAAGCAAGTCCTGTAAATCGCCACTCAGGGAACACTTCTGCAGGTCAGATCAACATTGTAAAGCTCAATAGAGGTACAGTAAAGGCAGACATTGTGAGGTGCAATGCATGAGACTTTAATTGTACTTTATGGTGTGGTTGTACAGAACAAATTGGGGTCAGAATTTGATCCAGTGAACGCGGACAGTTCGGCCTCTCTCTTGTACGTTTAGGTCAAAACCTCATTTAATGACTTTGTGCGGTTCCCTGGCTTTTCGACCCATCTGAAACAGCTGACACAAGGCAGTTAGGTGGGTGTGTGAGTTTTGAGGTGAGGCACTGAATGGCACATGCAGACAAGGAGAGGTAACTCTGTGTTTTTGGTAACTCCATTAAAGAGAACCCCTGGGAGGTTTGGACGACTGACAGCTGAGGTGGAGCCCAGGGCAGCCAGGCAGGAGGGAGAGTGTTTTCATGTGTTTATGTGTGTGTTTTCCTTCACTACTGGGACCTATATATATGGCTGCAGGGCTGTCTCTCAGATCTGCAGCTAAGTGTGACAGGGGTTCACTCAGGGGTATAGGAAAAGGCCCCGGGGACGACCTGTGGAACAACCCTGTTATCCTCTGGGGAGTGATCCTTTTGAGGTGCGGTCCCCCACCACCCTTCACCTTCAATGTGCCGAATCAGTGGAAGCCAGAAGCCCGGAGAGAGTATCCCTGACACTAATATGGAAAAAAGCCTGTTTGGAGCGAATATAAGGGCAAATATTATTCTTCCTGAGCGTAACCACGGCGAGCACCTCTGACCTGGCAGTGAAAGTGCTGAAACAAAAAGCCCAAAGACTTTTTCTGCCCCATCAAAGGAGAGCAGCATAAAATAAACATGGCCATCAGATTACCACGCTGAACACGGGGCCGCGTTAGCCCGCGCCGACTGCCCTGCTGCCCAACCCCATAGCTCTATGGGAGTTAAGTGTGGGGTCCGCTCAGTCAACACCATGACGCAAAATGGAACAAGCCTCTGACAGAAGCCCCGGGCTGATGGAATAAGGCCCCTACCCACAGGCCCCCCGGCCCGAGAGAAACATACTGAGCGAGTACGAGAGAGGCAGGAAAACGGGAGGAAAGAAGACGAAAGGAGGGAAAAGGTAGATGAGGAAATTTTTTGAAAAGAGGAAAAAGACCACCAGTTCCAAATTTGGTGGCACTGGTCCTGACCCAAACTGAAAAGCACACACATTACATACACATACACAACGCTCTGCTGCCCCTGAGAAGCAGCAGGCCAAGACAGAAAGCCGCCAGTGGAGAGAAGGCCGGGGCAGGGCAGGGCAAGGCGGGTGCAGTGGTTGGTGGTGGTGGTTGTAGCTGCCAGTGAGACTGTGAGGCTTAGCTGGCTAGTTATACTAACAGTGGACAGCCTCAGCCCGGTGGATCTGACCTTACAGGGCTTCTTTTATATCCCCGCGTGTGCCTGGGTGCATTTGTTTGTAGGGGAATGCATGTGTGCACCCAAAAGAAAGTGTGTTTGTGTGTGCATTTCTCGTTCAAGTGACGTAACCAGGAAAACAGATCTGTCCCTTGAGGAGGACCAAGGCTTTTCTCTCGACCTTTGAGTCATCTGACTGAGGCCCCGTGGTCCATTTCATCCACAAGGCTCCCCATCTCCAAACTCAGCCACAGTCTGTCGTCTGTCTGCATCTGACTGATTTCCCTCACGGCACCTATGAACTTCTAACCACTCTTCTCAAACCTCTCGTAGATTCCTACACCCCCTGTCTGTCTTTTGGTCTGTCTATGACCTAACAGAGATTCCTCTGCTCCATTGTTTCCTTCTTAGCCTGAACACAGGACTGAGCCCGGAGTCATGCACCATGTTCCACTAAAGCTTATTCTCCGGTGACTGTGATCCTTAAATATTCTAAAGCATCAGAATGAGATGTTTCTTTATTTGTTTGGACTCAGACTCGTAAAAATAACACAGCCCCCCCACAATTTAGTCCCCACTGGTATGAAAACCAGATTCCGTTATGTTTTGGTAATTATGACTCCTTTGGACCCACATACTTTCCCCTCCGAATATCCTGATAAAACATGTCTCACAGCTTCCATCAGTAGCCCTACAGTCATGGTATTCTGCTCTTTCCCCTGACGTATGACTTGAAAAACCTCCTTATACTTCGGGCTTTCGGATGACGCAGGACTCAGGTAAAGTGTTACCAGATTACAAATAGATCCTGAGGCCGTTCCAGGTTGTAGCTGTTAGTGTTAAGTGTGAGAGCCATGGGCCCTTTCTGGTTCCTGAAAATGACTCCTGTGTGTAACAACAATGAACACAATCACTGTGGTCCACTGGGCCTCACACCAGCAGCATTGCATTACCGTGCTCGCCTCCCTACTGTTCTCCTTTTCTTTTCATCCTTCGCTCTTTTCTCCTCTGACTCAGCTGTTTTGTAGGAAACTCCGTCTCTTTGAAGAAGGGTAGAATCATTCATTACTCGACAGCAAGGAGAGAGGCGCAGATGATAGGGAGAGAATAACTGCCCCATTGTCTTCACCCTCTCCACCCCTCCATCCAATGATAATTGTGTTGGGCTAATTACAGAGAGCTGCTACAACAGGTGTGGGACTCTGCACCTGGGTAAAGAAGTCTACGTAGTGCGATTGTGTGTGTGGGGAAAGAGAAAGAAAGAGGATTGTGTGTTTGTATGACTACGCAATTCCTGGTGAAAGTGTGTATGTCATTTTGTGCGTGTCAGTGATTGAGATCACAGAAAAACCGTGTGTGTGTCACAAGCTTACAAAACCTTACATGGTACTTAATGGTACTCAGACATGGGTCACTGTATTGTATCACAGACTACTGTAATATCATACAATCACCATAGACCTACACCAGTGTAAACCCCATCTGTGGTTAATTATAAAGCTACAGACCACATCTGTTTGACATTACTGGAAAGTTGAAATTAGCACACAAACAGTCTCACTCTCACTCATACACCACATTGAATTTCAAATGAGAGTGATTACAATCACTTAATTGATAACTGTGACCACAGGGAGCCTCTTCTTATGAATCATAATCTATAAGCGGTCTTTGTTTTTGATGTCAGCACAGTAAGAAACTTGGGAGACAAAACCGGAGGCAACAGTGATGATGTAAGCAGGGGGTCTCTCACGGGACTAATGGGTTTTTGGGATTTTTACCGTAAAGGAATTCAACTGAGAGGCTGACCAGAAGAAAGGAAGCCATTTGGTCGGGAGTATGATAAGTTGAGTTTGTGTAGACGTCATAGAGCTTCACTCTCAAAACAAAGTAAGCTGGGAACTGTTTTTGAAACAGGGCTGGTCGACTAGACGGGGAAATTGACTGAAAGTTTCTAAATTGTAAGATTTCAAGTGAAGCTGTTACTCACTCCTGTTGATGATATCACCTGTCTGCTGTCTCATAACAGCCACTTTGTAATTTAGGCTTAATGAGATACGTTTTTTTATTGGGCCAAGGGATTGTCCCACATTAATGAAATCGGAAACCCTACTAATCAGACCACTTGTTTGTGTCACATCAAGAAAGGGAAATTAAAATATCCCCTGCTCTTGAGCCTGAGGCTTTGACCTTTACGACAGCTCACCTTGATAAAAGTAACCTTTGTGTGTGGTCGTCGCTGTCTCATTTGCTTGCTTGAGTCATGCCCCCTTTCCCAAATGCTACCATGATTACAGGAAATGAATGAGAGTGAGACTTCAAATCAGACGATAATGTAGCAATTCTACCTGCAGACTCATCATTTTACGTCAAAGGGGAATGCATGCTGCATCGCCACCGTGTGGAATATTCCTTTGGTGTTAAAGTTGATGCCAGTGCCAAGCCCAGGGGGCCCTGCTGTGGGAAACAAGCTTGTCAAGGATCACACAGAAACTGTAGGCCTTTAGGACTAGAATTTTATTAAAAACAAGTAGTTTAAAAACATGCATGGAAGCCAAGTAAAACAGTCACGTAAAGCACAACATCGTGTGGCCCCAGAGACACGGGGTTTCACTCCTTGATTTAAAATAAAATCTATAAAGACATACCAAAGCCAATACAATTATTTTACTTGAAAATGTCTAAATGGATAAATGCATTGATACGGAAATTTCATGAAAATCAACAACCAGCTAACAAAATGCAGACAACATGTCCAGTTTGCATTTTTTTTTTCTTATTGTGTACATTTTGCTGTTTCTTCTGATTTCCTTTTCACTTTGTGGACAAATATGGGCTTATTTAAAGCCGAGTCCTCTGATTGGCAGGTAGCTCATCCTGGTCAAGTCCCCACAAGAAGGTGCGGAGACGTGTCACTTCTTTGTGGAGCTCAGGGCTCGGGATTGGCTGGGAGAGGTCGAGGCGTGGAGTCTCATTTGGCAGGATTAGAGGAGGATGGTCCAAAAAGCTCTCAAAAATGTCTAGAATGAAAAGAAAGAATTGACTCAACAGAAAATGTCAATGGTTGGATTCTAACTGTTTTTTTTGTTTTGTATATTACCTCCACTCAGTTCTGTGCCTGGCAGAGGGGCCCAGGATGCCGGTGGGGCTCTGGTTGGACCCAGCTTGTAATGGGTGAGCAGGTGGTGCAACTGGGAAGGGCTTAACAAGACATGATCTTCCTGTAGACTGGTCCAGGATGACTGGAAGAAAAGAGGTTATAGTCACTAAATAAGACTTCTTGGGTGGGAAGGCTTTCTGATCATGAAGCTGTATTACCTGGATAAGTCGAGTCTTGGGTATGCACAGGAAGTTGACTGTGACTGACAGTTTCTTCATGAACTCAGAGGCTATGTCTCCTAATCCCGCCCCCTGTAGCCAGTCCAGAACCAGGTCCAAGTTTGTACGGATCTGGACCGCTCTTGACCAAGAAAACAGACCATCTTCAAAGAACGGAGAGAAAATAATTTGTTATCAGAGAACGCTTAAACAGGAGCTCTGACCCTTAAATTAGACCTCCTTTTTTGAAAGAAGAAACAACACAATCTTCCTTTTACAAATGAAAAGTTGAATTTATAAAGGAAAGACCAAGCTCAATGTCTTCTTTTAGGTGTATTTAACAAAACAACTTGGTTAAGTTTGAGAAAAGATAATTGTTCGGGTTTAAAAGCAATAATTCTTCACGTACACAACTTCACGTAACACAACTTCACGTACTGTACCGCAACTTCAGGTAACACACCTTCACGTAACAGAAATTCACGTAGCGCAACTTTACGCAACATATCTTCATGTAACAAAACTTCATGTAGGACAACATCGTGAAACACAACTTCACGAAACGCAACTTCACAAAACGCAACTTCACAAAACGCAACTTCACAAAACGCAACTTCACAAAACGCAACTTCATGTAACGCAACCTCACATAACGCAACTTCACGAAACGCAACTTCACGAAACGCAACTTCACGAAACACATTTTCACGAAACGCAACTTCACATAACGCAAACTCACGTAACGCAACTTCACGTAATGCAACTTCACGTAACGCAACTTCGCGTAACGCAACTTCACGTAACGCAACTTCGCGTAACGCAACTTCCCGAAACTTCACGTAACGCAACTTTGCGTAATGCAACCTCACGTAACGCAACCTCACGTAACAGAAATTCACCTAGCGCAACTTACGCAACATATCTTCACGTAACAAAACGTCATGTAGGACAACATTGTGAAACACAACTTCACGTAACACAAACTCACGTAACGCAACTCCCCAAAACGCAACTCCCCAAAATGCAAATCCCCAAAACGCAACTCCCCAAAACGCAACTTCACGTAACGCAACTTCGCATAACGTAACCTCAAGTAATGCAACTTCAAGAAACGCAACTTCACAAAACGCAACTTCACAAAACGCAACTTCACGAAACGCAACTTCACGAAACGCAACTTCACGTAACGCAAAAACGCAACTTCACATAACGCAACTTCACAAAGCGCAACCTCACAAAACGCAACTTCACAAAATGCAACCTCACGTAACGCTACCTCACGTAACGCAGCCTCACGTAACGCAGCCTCACGTAGCGCAACCTCACATAACGCAACCCCGCGTAACAGAAATTTGCGTAGCGCAACTTTACGCAACATATCTTCACGTAACAAAAGTTCATGTAGGACACCATTGTGAAACAGAACTTCACGTAATGCAACCTCACGTAACACAACTTCACAAAACGCAACTTCGCGAGACGCAATTTCACGAAACGCAACTTCACGAAACGCAACTTCATGAAACGCAACTTCACATAACGCAACTTTGCATAACGCAACCTCACGTAACGCAACTTCAAGAAACGCAACTTCACGAAACGCAACTTCACAAAACTTCACAAAACGCAACTTCACGAAACGCAACTTAACGCAACCTCACGTAACGCAACCTCACCTAACGCAACCTCAAGTAATGCAACCTCAACCTTTTTTTGTTGCACCAATCATAATCATCATCAGACTACTAACTTTGAATCTTATCCACATGCGCTCCTGTTACATTTCAACAGCCTCACTTCAGCCTGAGCCCTCTCACCTCTCTCCAGTAAAGTGTTGAGCAGGGAGGTGTTGGTGAAGAAGAAGAGGTAGCCAAAGGTTTGGGAGGTGAGAGGTGGGGAAAGACACGCCTCCTGCGACAGCATCAGGGAACAGCGGTACACTTCCACCAGCCCGGCAACTTTGGGTGGTAAAGCAGACACGTCATCCTCCTCTCCTTCACCTCCTTCTTTCTCTCCTCCCTCTGCAGCCCGAGCTTCATCCTTCCCCTTCTCCTTCTCCTCCCTGGAGAATGGGTTGGATTCAAGGAGAGCTGGAAGAAGTGAGTACAGTGTCTTTGTGGACAGAAAAGAGAAAAGATTAGTTACTGTACTGTGTTCAGGAAAATAAAAAAAATATATATATTTCGCCTGAATGTAGAAGGTGACAGACTATATTGGGGTAACATATGATAAAAATTGATAGAGGAAGTTCCACCATCGTCGTGCAGGTTAACAAATGTCTATAGGATGGATTGCCATAAAATGTTGAAAGTCATGGTCATCACAGGGGTCAAGTCACTCTTCACCATATGTACTGCCATTTCATCCCTGCACGTTGTGCATACTGCATTTTTTGATAAGATGACCACTGTGTGGCTTTTGTAACTCTCAGTAACGTGACATAGCTTTTCATGGTGAAAAATGTATTGAATGCTGTTGGATGGTTTCAAACAAAGTGGATCTGGTTAATTAAGTGTCAGCTTGTTGGGAATGTATAGTGTTAAGATCAAAACCCTTTTAAAATAGCATTACCTTTTCATCAGTAGGCTTGTAGGGCACGTTCAAAGCCCATTTTTAGTCACAAGTGATTGGTGTAAAAGTCGATGTTGCAAGTGTTTTTTGAATTGATCAACTAGAGTCTAAAGTCATCAAATGTGTTACTTAAGTCCACACTTTTGGTTTAAGGTGATAACAGTGAAAAGAGTGACACAATTAAGTATACTTAAATCAGACATTATGTTTATAAAATACAGTCTATTTTCAAGTGTGCTGTAGAGTCACAATATTCTCCCAGAATGCAAATCACAAAGGGAAGGGAGGAGCTCCTCACAGCTTGAAATTATTAAAATGAATTGTGGTAGGTGGTGACAGGGCCCCCCAATAACAAAAAAACAATGAATTGTTTGTCTAATATGTAAGTGCTTTGTTAGACATTTCGTTGTCTCTTTGTGAAGTTGAATTGGCAGTGGTATTCCTGGTGTCACACGCATAAAGCCTTACAGTATGTTTATAAGTATACTATTGGCTCAAACAGCATAGTAACAATAACAACAGTGGGTTACTTTCGAACTGTACCTTGGTGAGGTGATACACACACTGTTGGAAGGTGTGCATAATGACGTCATCCAGCTGCGCCAGAGCTTCTGAGCAGGTGTCCATGTCAGCTGTCAAAACTGGGTCCCCCGGTGCTTTAAAGAAAAGATCAGTAAGAACAATAAAGATTTTGTGCTCAATTTAATTTCTCTGTCCATCTTTGCCAAAGTTATTAGGTCATTCATTAAAAGGACATACTTCTTATGGTATTTTTTTACATGAATAAGTGATTTACATTTTATTTAAATCACTCTCACCTTCAAACTCCCACTCTTTCTCCATGGTTTCAACTTTGACCTGGAAGAAGTTTAGGAGCTCTGTGGCATTTGACATCCAGAACATCAGGGGTCGAAGGTCAGACGAGAGTTTCTGAACATTGGGCGTGCTGATCTCACCTTCTTGCTCTGTGGAACTGGACACATTTGCGCAATGCTAAAGTTATGTGAGCTGTAAAATCATTGTGAGCATTCTCCTGTCAGTGTTGTGTTTATGCTTTAAAACAGAAAGACACCATACTGCGTGTAAAAATAGCTGAAGTATTTATAACTCAGCAATATTTGAGCCATTATTCACCATCACCGTCTTGCAATGCTTTCATCATACCACAAAAATGTGCCAAAGACATAACAGCACACGCACAAATGTATCACGAATCACTCAGCAGATGATCTCTAAACAGACAAATATGACATGGAACAAAAATGTCCTTACTTTTGTGTGGGATGCTTATCGCCGAACTCCTTAATGTTGTCCTGTAAGAGACAGACAGAACAGAGGACAGACATCGCGGGTGAGTGTGGGGGTGGAGTGGAGTCTAGCCTGCAGCCAGGACAATTACAGCACATTTTCCAGCAGGAGGGCAGTGACATCAGCTCATCCTCGCTCCTCTCCACGACATAGCAGGCCCCAATGAACGGCACATGTCTGTCTGCTGGTTTTTCTGTCTGATCTCAATACATGAGGTTTTCTGACAAGCTGGTTTAAGAGGGACATATTCTCAATAAAACTGTCCCAAAAAATTGTTCAACGCTACACGTTGCTCCACAGATTGAACCTAAGCATAACATAACATTTATTTTGAAATTGTAGCTTTAAAAAATTGATATGTTGAGCTGTGTGGTTAGAAACATGGCAATCACAGTCAGTCCAGCTTTAAATATTTAAACTACTTAATAGAGTGACATTGATAGTTCCTAAAGATGAACACTACTGGTTTTGACCTCTAGTACCACCATTAGATGTATGTTTGGATAAGATGGATTGCTATGAAATTTGATTCAGACATTTACTTCTTATATTGTAGTAGCTATGCTGAGCCCGCGACTTTTAATCTAGCACCATCATCAGGTTAACATTAAAATGTGTCCAAAACTTTGAGCATATAGATGTAGCATCTAGCTAAAAGCATAGCTGAGGCTGAGCACGTTTATTTTGTATTTATTGGACATTGTTACGCCTTTATTATAGAGCAACAGAAAGCAACTCAGAAATTAGCTGATAAAGAGAGAGGGAGCAAAGCTGAAGGTTGTGTTGGTTGTTGTGGTTCATGGTTGGCACAATATCTCCAAGGCCAGCAGGGCCCCCTACAAATAATTTTGTTTTAAAGATTTAGAGCTGTGTTTTTTTCTTTTTACTTACCCAGACAATTTCTTTAATTAGATTGGCTGACTTGAGTAATATCTGTGGTGTGAGCGCGGGGTCCAGGTGTTTGGAGGCATGATCGATCATGATTGACAGGAGATAAGCAGGAGCTAAAGGCCCACCTCCAGAGTCTGGGGAGGAATTGTTGGAGATGATTTCCTAAGAGAAAAGTGAGGAACAAAACAAACATGTCATCACCGCCATTTCTCTTCGATAACAGTTACATAGATTTTAAGACTTGATCTTCCTGTGTCACCTGTAACAGAGCATCTGTGTGACGGGGATGGAACTTAAGCACCGCCTCAGTAGAACCAAGGTACTGCCTCAAAGCTTCCTGTCGGTCCACCAACCCTGAGGGGCAGCAGGTGGTGGAGCCATCAGCCTGCCATGGCAAGGTCAATGCCAGCGGTGGAGCTGGACTCACCCGGGGGTCTCGGTACAGGAAAAGGAAGTGGTTCCCGAGTCCAATCACATCCCCAGGCTTTAAGACTGTCTCCCTGTAAAGAGCCACCCCGTTGTGTGTGACTGCGCCTCCTCTGAAGGGCCGCATCAGAGCTGTGATCAAATAAAGTAAGAATAAGGTTAGAGCTTCAACACACATTTGATATCATTATAAATTAATCAGAAAATTGTTTTCTAGATTACTCGTTGGTTTGGTCTACAATATGTCATAAAATTGTGAAAAACGCATTCCAAGTTCCTAAAATCCAAGGGTATGTCTTCATTTCTTGTTTTCTCAGTCCAAAACCCAAAGCTGATTTTGTGATTTTATAAATTATCAAAATGGTTGGGATTATTTTTCTGTAGTTCTATTCATCATTTGGGTAGACTTTGAAACAAGAAGTGCACCATGGATCTAAGATGTGATGTGGTTAGTAAGTGTTTTAGTACCTTGCCTGGTGGATGACTCAGGAACAGCTGAGTCTCTCCTGACCAACAAGTGTCTGGCCAAGATGTCCGGAGCAGACAGGAAAGTGTCCACCTTCAGAGGTCTCTTCCCCTTCCTCTCCCTCTCTCTGTCCTTCTCTCGCTCCCTCATTGTGGGCTTTCTTCCAAACATATGTGTATGTCCCGCCATGATGTACAAAACAAAATCCTAAACAAAACACAGTGGAGGGCAGAAGAAAGTCAGGGAGGTCTTTTATCTTTAAGTGCCATAGTTTATATCAATCTTCCATCTCAGAGATGTTAAGTTGAACAGAAGACGGTTGATAAGGTATGAAGTGTGTCACAGTTTTCTACAATGGAGACTTGTGTGAGCTACACAGAGGGGTTTTATGCTTTTCTTGGATAAATTGTTGGGGCATTGTGTTGCTCTGATGATGTTTTGTGCAGGATGCTGAATGGGAGAGGCTTGTCGAGGGATGGAAACCCTGATGGTATGTGGCGATTACAGACATGCAGGTATGATGTCATGTACAGGGTGTGTGCACGCGTGTACATCTGCACAAATCCCCTGCCGGTCTGCATACATGCACATCGATGTGTTTTTACGTTACTTTAGAGTATACTATGGAAATGTCCATCTGTGTGTGCCTGTGTTTATATTTTGTACGTGTGTCTGTGTGTGTGTGTGTGTGTGTGTGTGTGTGTGTGTGTGTGTGTGTGTGTGTGTGTGTGTGTGTGTGTGTGGGTGTTGTTTGTGTGGGTGATATCATCTGTCAGCGTGTCTCGCCTTGCTCTGATCGTAACCCTGCAGCAACAGAAAATAGGGCCGGTCTGTGGGTGGAAGGATCAAACTTTGTGACATCACTTCCAGGTCACAGCTGGAGTAATCCTTCTCGTCCTCCGCAGACTGGTTCGTCCATCCAACCTTCGCTTCAGCTTTTGAAGCTCTAATCTGAGGGGGAAATAATAGAAAGTGTGTTAAGACAAGATGGATGGAACATCATAGTTTGTTTGTTCTCCAAAACATTATCACCCTCACCTCTCCTTGCAGTGGGTGGATCATGCTCACAATGTTTTTCCTATCCTGAACTCCTCCGTTGTTGTTAGGACGGTTTCCACGTGGGTCATTGCCGACATGGTTGCCTTGGCGACGCCTCAGACTCAGGTTCATGTCACTGATGCTCCTCCTGAGCTCAGAGTTTCTAGCACGGTGACCTCGCTCGCTCTCCTCAGGTCCGCCTCCTGATGACTTCCTGCCCCGCCAGCGCACACCTGTTGCCCAGACAACCAGAGCATGGTTCAGTCTGACCCCGGGTCAAAGAGACCTGCAGCCTGTTGAGTCTTACACATACCTTGATATGTCTCTCCCTCCCTCTCACGCTCCTTCTCCCTCTCTCTTTCTTCTCTCTCATAGTCTTCCTTTCTCTGGATTTCAAAGCGCCGCTCGAACCCGTCCTTAGGCCGCCACATGTCCACTAACAACAAGGGACATTCCCACGGGGCAACGCTTCTCCGGCTCTCTGTCTCCCATTTGATAGCTCCATCTGGCTGCTGGATGGGCTTTCCAATGACATCACACAACAGGAAGTCCTCTGGGCTGTATTTCTGGAGAACTAGAAGGTAATGGAGGAAGGGAGGAGGAGAGGGGGTAATAATTTTTCCACAACACTGCTGTTTGTGTTTACATTAGCTCATTCCCAATTGGTTAAAAATATTTGAGCAAACAATTCCAAGTAATGGGGCTGCAGTGACGGTCAAAGTTTCCCTCCCTCGTACCTGCGTCATCTGTCTCCTCCCTCTCCCTTTCCGTGTACCGAGTGATGACCTGGGCGATGAGCTGCCTGGCTGTAGAGTTACTGTTGGCCAGTAGGGAGCGATAGTTGGCCCCACTGGAAAGGGCATCCCCATAGATCTTGATCAGGCCCGGGGCAGAGGAAGAGGCAGGGGGCAAGTAGTGGTGGGAGGAAGGAGCAGCTGAGTGAGCCCAAAGCTCTCTCTCCCTCTCCCCCACCGCCCGGTCCCTGTCGCTGTTTGAGCGCCCTCGAAGGAAGAGGTGGGAAAGCCTTTTTGTGCGGGACTGAGGCCCAGCAGGCCTCGGCCTGAGGAAGGCCGGGGAAGGAGATGGGGATGGGGTAGGGGAAGCCAGCGAGAGGGTGGAGTTAGAAAGGGAAGAGGAAGGAGCAGAGGGGGCCTCGTGGAGGGAGGCTGCGTCAGAGCTGGTGGTCGACCTGGGAACAACAGAGGAGGGGAAGACAGATGCAGGAGAGAGGAAGGAGAAAGGAAGGGACCAGTCAGCTGTGAATTATGACTGACTAAACAGGGACAAACAACAGGGACTAAAATAAAACAGGGAAGGGTTACAGGGTTGAGGGGATACTAATGACGTGGAAGTAAGATAAAAGCTGTTCATTCAACAATCAGGTACTGAATCTAACTAAACAAGTTTAAAATTCAGACTGACTTGACAGAGATAGCGCTGGGCCAGCGACCCCCAAGCTTGGCAAAGTGTTTCCTGGGCGAGTTGATCCACAGACCCACTGGGAAATGGAGCTTTCTGAAGCGAGGACTGCCAGACCCCTCCATCTGACAGAGGGAAAGACCCATAAATAAGAAATCTGTAGTTTTTAACTCAATAATCTGCAGTATGTCTAGATACTATAAATGTCTCGATTAATCTAATCTACTAAATCGGCCTCCACATTGTAGAGGAATGTGTGTCAGCAATGCCTGGATTGAAACAATATAACAATGGCATGATGTCACCATCCAAAAAATATCAACAGGATATCTACAGCAGGTTGTCAACATGGTGAAAAAAACAAAAATAAATAACATCAAAACACCCCAATCAGCCCCTGAAATTCAGAGTGAATTCCCCATTCCCAAACAGGAAGCATCTTCGGTGGGACCAATTGTCGCACTAACTTGGAAATACCCACTGCAAAGGTCACTGCCTGTCCTATTCTTTGTGTTACTTCAATATAAATGACCATCAAAATGTAGGTTCAGATTTGATAACCTCTTTTAAAGGTTGATTACTGAGAGACTAGTTGTCATACTTTTTGATTCTAGACTGAAAAGACATGCATACTGTCCTAGATGTTGGATTATTTTGAAAACCATGAAATCAAAACACTACTAGACAGAAATACGATTGCTTTTAGTGGATACATTTAGAATACACTTACCCACTGTTTCTTCTGATCCTTCTTTAGCGTGTTATGATGATTCTTCACCACCGAAATGCAAATACGCAGCTCAGTGTAATCTAATATCCTTGCATGTTTCCTTTTTCCCGTGATAAAATTCCATTTTCAAAAGGCCTGAACCTCGCACACATCAACATAAACATCTTCTATTCTTTATATACATAAGGCTAATGCAGTTCTCTTTACCTAAATATCTTTTTCTTTTCTCTCTAACTGGACACGATCGGTTCCCTCTGTCCCTCTAGCTCTCAGGCTCTCTGGTTCTATAGATAGAGAAACTGGCCCATTGTTCTAAGTGACAGAATTTCCTTCCTTTGCAGTGGACAACACCTATATCCTGACTGAGAGAGAGAGGGAGAGATTGGTAGAGAGCAGGATAAGGGTGAATTTACACACACATTTGGGCCTTTGCAACCTTTTAAGGAATTTTACATACGTTATTAAATACCCGAAAGCATTTTAGAAAAACACATTTTGATCTGGATTAAAAATAAAAGTGTGGCCATTGTTTCATCCTCATGAAGTTTCATTATATTAAAAGAAATGTGCCGAAACAAGGTCTCAAAGCACAACATATTCTTAAGAATGTGGCCATTTAACCTGGTACAGCGTTGATTTCTTTGTTTGGAAAAGATATTGGGATGCATCTCAAAACACACAGAGGGCCCAAGTTTTGCTGGAAAGAGGATGAAGGAAACACACAGAGTGAGACAGGAAGCTCGAGACAGCAACAGAGACACCTGAAATCTTTGACCTTTTCTTGGACAGGAAGATGGTGATAATAAGCAAAAAGAGACCGTCACTGTGTCCCAGTTCAAAGTATGATCTTCAAAAATCTGCATTTCTAGATCGCAAACATCATCAGAACAATTACCCATTTCAAAGACTTATCCACTGCATCAAAGTTTCACTTTGGGAAAAAAAAACATTAGTCCAAGTAAGAAGCAGACAATATGTGCAGTTGAAGCATCATATTGATACAGCACATTACAAGAAGTCAAACTGATATTGGCCTCCTGGTGAATCTTTGTTTCATGCAGAACAGGCAAACACAGTCTATATGTCTACTATGGTTATGTTGCCAACCATTATAAAGCAATTGTTGATCAAGGGAAAGTAAAATAAATGCTAAAATCATTACAGTTTAATTAGAATCGGAGGGATGAAACCCTCTTTAATGGTCACACATGCAGAGCACACAGCACACACAGTGACATTTGGCCTCTGCATTTAACCCATCCTAGTACCAGGAGTCTAGTGCTAGGAGCAGTGGGCAGCTATTGTACAGCGCCCGGGGAGCAATGGGAGTGGGGGGTTGTCCGGTGCCTTGCTCAAGGGCAACACGGCAGGGCCCAGAGGGTGAACTGGGACCTCTCCAAGTACCCCTACTGACTGAGCCACTGCCGGACTAATTCACTGTAATAACCAAGCAAAGCCCAAAGATTAAAATGCATGTAATGGTGTATATAGACTAAGCTAACTTTGTAACTAGGCATCTGTTTGACATGGCAAACAGGAGAAGTGTATTCAATCAACAGTCTACTCTATTAAAGAGCAAACGTATGTAACTACTAACCTTTAAAATGTACACAACCACTTTTTTAAATCATGGCTAAGAGAGAAACACCATTGCCTTCACACCTTTTACTCCAGACTTCTGTAATTTATGTTTTTTTTTAGGATGTAATTTATTATGTTTTTAATTTTAACATTATCAATGTTTAACTTTTTTTAAACTAACCCTAGGTAAATCAACAACCCTAAACCAACTGTATCGTTGCGCATACAGGTATATCACAATTGAAATGCTATTGATGTATATTTAAGTTAATACTTGTAAGTAACATAATATAATAACTGGCCTACATTGTCTCTGTTGAATTGGGTTTGTGAAATGAACTAATGTTTGTAAAATAAGACAGGCTAGAGATAATTATTAGGTTCCTCATAGCTTAATATTGATAATTAATAAACACATGTTTGTCAAACTTAAAGTTGAATTTAGGTTCATGTCCGGTCAGTCGATATCCCAGCATCCTTTGCGCGTCGACACGAAGGAGCGTATTCTTCCGGAGCCCACCGAGGACACATCGAGAAACCTCCCAAGGTTAGAAGCCGGTAACTTCCTAACTTTGTCTTCTGTTTACAAACGTTGCCTTTGATATTTAAAGGGTTTTCTGTTGAGTTCACCTACCGGAACTCACGGAACAAACAGACGTTCTCAAATGTGTTGGCTTACAGAGTCAAGAGTTAGCAACGACCTAACAGCTAGCATTAGCTCACTGACAACACTGTGTCAAACTATGCTAAGTTGTATTCAAAGAAATGTGACCGTGGCAAAAGTGTTTGTGTCAATAAACTTATCAGAGTTGAACTGTTATCCTACATTCTGATTAAGAAACCAACAATGAGTAGCGATCAAAGCGTAGACAGAGATAACCTACATTTAACTTTGATCAGAATGCTATATTTAGCTTAGCATAGCCACATAACATTTTGTTGATATGACACTGACAGCAGTGTTCACTAAACCTGTACCAGATGTGAGTTAATCCACCCTGTTTCTTTTTTCAGTATCGTTAAAACGTGAGATTGAAGCTCATAAAGATGGCTGATACTGTTGAGACAAAGATCCAGAACTACAGGACGGCTCCCTTTGACGCCAGATTCCCAAACACCAACCAGACCCGCAACTGCTACCAGAACTACCTGGACTTCCACAGGTGCACTAAGGCCCTCTCGACAAAGGACCAGGATGTGGCTCCCTGTGATTGGTACCAGAGGGTTTACAAGAGCCTCTGTCCCACGAGCTGGGTTGGCAAATGGGACGAGCAGATAGAGGGTGGAAGTTTCGCAGGGAAAATCTAAAATCTGCCGTTGGTGATCCGGACAGTCCCCTGCAGGACCTTCTGTTACCGCACCTTTACCCCTATAGTGTGCCGAAGGACATTTTCAAACAGCTAACGCATTATCATCATTGATGTTAATGTTATGGAAATACGCACAACTTTTTACCCTCCATGTTGAGGTCTTAAGTTTTTTCCGTGTCAATTTTAAACTTCTCTCTGGTTTTGCTTTATCAATAAATAAAGTGCAGATTGAAATAAAAGGATGTGTTAAATAACAAAACAAAAAAAAAAATAAAAAAAAAAAATAATAAAAATAGTTGTATGTATTGATTTAAAAAATAGTTGTATGTATTGATTTAAATTGACATGCATCCGCTAAGACAAATAGCCCCCCGTTGTTAACCCGTTTTTAACATCGAATTGAAACGCGCCTCGCCCCCCAGCCGTG
>NW_011364554.1:485555-525139 GCF_000735185.1 Notothenia coriiceps
GCGTGTGTGTGTGTGTGTGTGTGTGTGTGTGTGTGTGTGTGTGTGTGTGTGTGTGTGTGTGTGTGTGTGTGTGTGTGTGTTTTTATGAATGAAGTGAGTCACTGCCGATGTGTCATAGGCCCGACGTCTTTATAAAGGAAGTTTTAAACAAGCCTAAACACTTCACTGCGCGCAAAATTTGGACTTACCACACTCGCATCCCTCTCTGCAGTTCTCTTACCTCTCTCTCTCCAAACTGTCTAAGTGTCTCTCTGCTCTCCATAAAGACTACAAGGGCTCATCTCAAACTTTACCAAAGACAGGAAGTTTGATTTATTTTACCTTTTCTTACTCTCTCTGAGTGCCTCAGTCATCACTCAGCTCTCCTTCATCCTCTCTCGTCCTGACAACTTTCTTCCTCTCTCTGACTGAAGAGTGCGAAGAAGAAACCGGAGCACGTGACAATTTCCGGAGTTCAATTTATTTATTAACTTTCTATTTATTTATTTATCCACCGTTTGATTGCTGGTTTATCCCTTGGATCCGAACCAAATATGAAATGTAAGTGTTTGTGTGAGTGTGTTTTTATTCATAAGTGATTCAGATGCTATTTATAATTTATTTAACTTTTTATATTTTATTTTATTTTTAAATGATCTAATTACACTGTGGGTCTTTAACGTTTGTGTGACTGTTAACAGCTATTGGGACGTTAATATGCAGGCTGAATTAAAATATGTATCCATGGATACAATTTAATTCTAAACAATTGACTTGACAGTGAGCATGGACACCTTTGTGATCCCTGAACTTTAAAAGTTACACTAGGACAGGCAGCTCAGATGCTCCTGCAGTGTTATTTTGGCTGTGATTCTTGAGGTTCACCTGTAATTATCAAGCATTCATCATTTCAACACCGCTGTGGTTTCCTTTTAATACTTAGTCTACCTTGTATTTGAACTTGAAAGGAAAAGAATGAATGAGCTTACTGTTAGGAGAGTTGACTTGGCTGCCTCTATATAATTTATACCACCAACTCACGTACCTATCCAGTTGCAGGTGTGACAATCAGCAGCATTCATTGCAGTTGCTTATAGTAAAAGAGTGATGGTGATATTCAATGTCAAAGCCTGTCTTTTTAATGATTTAATTATTTGCATCAAGCCTGTGAAAACATGACTCTGACACTGAAGCTCTTGAGGAAACCTCTGCCAAGTCTGGAGCTATTGTTTATATTATGGTGCAATATCTTCCCCTGGAGCTGACAGTCGTGGCCTGAGGTCATTATCATTATGGCGAGATGACAGCAGCCCTCCACTAATTGCTTCCGTTTTGTTCCTCCCCTACAGTGCTGCTTGACTCCTCCTCATCCCTCCTCTTCTCGCTGCTATTGGCTCATCTGCCTGTGTTCACGTCTGCCTCTCCAGTGCCACCCCGGCGGCCCACTGACATGGATAAACTGTCCAATCAGACCAAAAATCTAATGAAGCTCACCCAAGAACTGCTGGTAAGTGAAAGTGTCGTCATGGTGATTGCAGCTATTAATTGGATGAAAGGCCAATGAGGCCCTGGCTGTCCTGTGCTAATTGAATTGATAAGTGGAAGAGGATGCGCTTGATTGATCGTTCCCTAATTTGATTTTGGTGTTAATGTTACTTGCACTTACTTTGCACTATACAATGTTGTGGAAACTACACTAGGTTTTTTCTCAGGACTTTACGAGTTTGACTTAAGCAGCTTTCATTGATGACAGACTGGTTGCATGCTTAGATCAAGGCAGCATAAAGCCTCAGGGGAGATTTGACTGAGTGATCTCACTTTTAATCCACACTGGACACGGTAGGGAGGGGAGGTCTGACTCAGCAACCTCCTGGTCTGCCCGGTCACCTGACTCGTGGCGGTAGCAGGAAGTTTGGTGGCAAGGCCAGGTGCAATATAATTAATATCATGTTTTATGGAATTAAGGAGAGTAAGCACACATTTACAGTGATGGTCTAGCAGGATACATGATGTGGCCAAGGTAATCAAAATGCAAAACATAGTTCTAGGAATCAGTTCTCCCATTAAAACTAATTTAGAACAATAAATCAGCATCTGTGAAATGACAGCAAAGTATATCACTTGCCTGTTTACATAGACACATGTTTATGTTCTGCGGCTAGACTCTGGAAGCGAGGATGGAGTTGGAGGAGTTTTTTTTCTCCTGAATAAAATGTCCACGATCTGACAAAGCTGGCTGGAAATCTTATTTTGTTGACAGTCAAGTGGGTAGGAACATCAGATTTGAGAACACAGCCAAGATTTGGCTCCAGCCAAAGTGTGTATCAACACTATGTTTTAACAGGTGAAAAGAAAGCGGGATCATATCTATGGATCTTTGGTAACACATGACTGATCTAGATTCTATTTTTGCATTATGCAAATCGTTAAACTCCTTTGTTCGGAGGATGAAACCAAAAATAGCCACATACTCTCTCTAGTCTTGGTCAGTTGATAGAGTTCAGAAGGTGTGAGTGTGTTCTGTACATGTGTGTGGGATTGCTGCTTTAAAACAATGTTAAGGGCTATTGTGTAGCAGAGGTCTGTAACCTGGGTTCCAGATGTGAACAAACAAGCATTATCAAAGGGTGACGGAGACAGTATTAGACAGGGTTCACTTACATGGAAGATTTATTTTAATTTTTTTTTCCTTATTGTGTGGAATTCCACTGAAGAGAGGACAACGTTTGGAAAGATAAATAAAATGGGAATCCATGGAAAGTCCCTGCATAACGCAATGAACCTGATGCTCCAAAGAGAGAAAAATCAGTGTGTACACACATAGGTCTATATAGGTTTTTTTCCGACATAACTGTGCGTGTGTGTGTGTGTGTTTGGTTGGCCAGTGTGTGTTTGCATGCATTCGCTGTATGGGTGCAAATGTGTATATGGGTGCATGCATTTGTGTGTATGCATTTTTGTGGCTGTGTGTGTGTTCATTGCGGGTTCTGTAAATAGTCATGGTTGTGTAGGTGCGGTGTTTAGTGTTTTGCTCTCGGTCGCCACAGCAAAGTGACCTGATAAAAATCGAAAAAGATTTATCACATTCCAGTATTTGCATTCAGGAAGAAAAAGGTTTGGATACTAAGTTATGTCGGGTGAGGTCATGATCTGTGATGGAGAGAGCAAGAAATAAAGGATAAGAGGGAGAATTAAAGGCTGAGGAAGATGGAGCAAAAACCACAAGAGATGAAGAGATCAGAGAGCCAACTAGATGACAAGCTAGTGGTGTATGTGTGTGCATGCATGCACATGTGCACGAGATGTTGCATGTGCTTGTGCACCTGGTATGAGACAGAGAAAGGGGGAGAGAGAGGAGAGGGTGGGAGCAAGGGATGTAAGTTGACAAAAGCAACAAAGTCAAAACATTGGACCACAAACATAAGTGAGCTCTTACGAAAGCATGATGGAGAGACATGGCAGACAATGTGGCACATTCATCACTAAAAACATCAACATAAACAACTGGAGGCAAACAGTAGGACACTGCATAACAGGTTAAGGAAGCATCAGGCACACACAAGCTGTTTACACAAAACATTTCTCAGCACTCATCATCCTAATGTTGTTATGTTGCTCTAGTGATTGGCAATGACGCAAGCCACACCAGTCATCTCCATTTACCCCCATTAATTTCTGAGTCTCATCTTTAATGCTAAAATGTTACCGATGAGAACAGCTGCCTTTGTAAGGTAGAACCTGCAGTCAGGTTATTTAACCCCCTCTGGTGGACACAATTAGCAGTACATCTGCTGTTTGGTTGTAGTTTACAACACAACTCTGGGCAGCAGTACTGCGTCATTCCCTCTTTTAATAGCTGTGACCCTGGAGTTTCCCTACAGCCCTGTGTTGTCTGTCCCACTAGGAGTTTTCTTAGTCACTGCATATGTTGTTATCCTCGCTCCCTGTAGAAAACATCCTGTGGGTTCAGGGCATTTGCTCTTATTGTTGACATTTGGGGAGGCCGAATGTGGGTGAACTCACAGTGACCCGATCAACCACACTCCCCTCAGTGGGAGCTACTGTCTCTAAGCACAGAAAACAGTCATCCGATGGAGGTGCTAGACTAATTATTTCCTCATGGTGCCGTGACTTGTGTCAGGATGAGTAAAATTGCTCGGATGCAAATTACTAACGGGTTACTCTGTGTCTGGTTTTCTCTTTCAGAGGGAGCATGCATTTGACTCAGACGTGGAGCCCCACAGGTTCAGGTCTCTGCCAGAAATGAGCAACAGATCAGCCAATGACCTCACCAACCTTGAGGTAATGCTCTGATAATTTATGTGTGTGTGTGCATGAAGTGAGAGGCTGTTTGGTTTCTATCATTGTTAAATCTTGCCACACCCATGCGTTGTCTCTAAGTATGTCTGTGTTGTTTACAGCTGAAGCCCACACTGTCTCAGCTGCACGCTGACCTGAAGCTGTACGAGCATCACTTTGAGTGGCTCAACAGGGTTTCAAAGAAGCACCACCACCCTGCGCTGCCCAAGCTGGTGGAGATGATCAGAGAAATGAAATCTCTCAGTAATCTGCTTCACCGTCAGGTAAAGCCAGTTCCCCCTATACTTCTCAGTTCTCTAGAATGTTTCAATCATATTCAACTAGCTGGGACTTCTATTCTAATACCTAAATGTACTAAATTAAATTGTTTCCTAATCCTTGTTCCCTTTGTCTCTCCTCCAGATGCTGAGAGTTGAAGCACCAAGGCTGACTCAGGCGACCCCCTCCCTCCCCCCTCACCTCCCCTTTCAGTTTGATGTCCTGCAGTCCACCCATGAGCTTCTTCAACATTTCAAGCTCTTCTGTGATTGGGCATACAGAGCATTCCTTATCCTCAAGCCCAAAGTCACTGCAGTACAATGACGCTCAAAGCTCCATTTATTTCCTCTCAACTACACTGCTGCAGCGACAGTGAGGACACATGGAGTTCCGCCTCAGCCAAGGAGGAATTAGGACCATGTCAGTATGCACTGTAGTCTTTAGCATCCCTTAAAAGGCCCAAACTTCAAACTACGACATGTGTGTTGAAGAATGTTTCACCATCAGAGCCAATAAGGATAAGCTATACTGCGGCAAGCTGCCAACACCTTCAAGATTTCTGTTATAAAAAGTGCCAGTTTAACTACAATGTCATGATTCCCCAAACTCTCTCCTAAAGGCCTTGTAAATGAACTTGTTATTTATGTATTTATTTATTTATTAACTGTTAGTAATTTATTTAATTTTATTTATTAAAAGTTGTAATGTGTCACTCTTATCCTTATTTCTGTATTAACGTGAATTTGTTTGCCCACATCTCTGTAATCTTTCTTTATTGTCTTGTGTCTCACTGATCCTCAAAAAAAAACACAGTAGCACTTCCTGACTTTTATTTAAATTAATCTACTTTGCATTTGTGTATTTCTTTAGCCAATGATTCTTCCAGTAGATGTAGCATTCATATGGGAAAGCCAAGGTTTTCAATGATCTTACAGTACTTACAGTGCCCTTATAGTAACAATGTTAAGCGTGCCATGTCTTAACGTATACATTGAAATTAATTGTATTTTTATAAAAATGTAAAATGGTATCGAAGATAAGTGAATAATTTCTGTTTTACTCTCTATTGTTATTGTTTGTTTCTCGCATTCTGCATAGGGAGGCACATGGGGTTGTGGTTGAGTTGTATGAATGTGCCCTGTTGTTGAGCACTGATGGACCTGATTAGATCCTTTGCACAAACTTGTCAGGATTAACCTCTTGGATGAGTCAGATGGCTGATTTTGAACCTGTGCTTTGGGGAAGAAAAGTTTGTTTTTGTTAGTTATACACCCAAAGCCTTAAAATACTATGTATTGTGACACTATGTTTTGTACAGGTGTACATACGTGTACAAGAATGTAAATTGTTGTATACAACGCTTTTGTGTATTTTGTTGTTTTTCTAAAATTATAATGTAGATTACTTTACCAACTTTATCACTATAATGTTTGTTCATTCCTATTCTAGTATTTGTTACAGTATTGACTATTTATTTAAGTAATTTGGTGGAACTATTTATTTGTGCTGCAGTGGAGCAAGTCTCCACTATTTTTGTACTTTTATACAGTTTGTATTCTTATTTACTATTATTATACCATCATGTTTAAATTATTGTCATAACATCAAGATGCCTCTTCCACACACTGATTGGCCTCAATGTGAAATATGTGCCTTGGTGAAATAAATACTAAAGAATGTGCACAATGAATTTGAGTATATTTTTTGAAAACCGTGAACGAACTACCATAGCATCTAGTGTCAATTATGGGAGATGGGCAGACATGCAGATACTACGTTACCCAGAAGTCTGTGCGCTAATGTCAGAAAAAACGCAAACATATTGTTTGTGAAAAAAGATTAACAAATGAATGTTTGAGATGTAGTAGTCTAGGCACAACATCGATAGGTTATTTACTCTCAATTTAAAGTTAAAAAATATATTTTTAAGCCGTCAATCTGTCTGTTGAAGCTCTTAACCAATAGTAGTAGCGCATCTAATGTATACTAACAGCCAATCACCTTCGCTGTTCTTAGGAGGCGGCATCGGGTGGAGAACTGCTGTTAGTATGCGCTGTGTTTATTGTTAAGGTTGTGTGGATTAGCACTGCAGTACCTTTTTCCATTATTATAATATCAACAATAACGCTAAAGATGAGTTAAAGATGCCCGGTGAGTACTGCTTCAGCCTGTATTTATGCACATCTTTATCGAGCGGTTTAACCACGATATTACGCATTGATGGAGGCTAGTTTAGCTTTAAATGAAGGCCAGTAGTTGTATTTGTTGATACTGTTAACACTGATATGTTCTGTGCGTCGTTTTTGTTGGTTTGATTACATTTGAATATAGTTATGGATTAGCTTCATGTGTAACCTAGCTGTAGCTTCTGTGTGTTTTGCTAGCAAGCACCGCACTGCGGGGTCGGACAGAATCGGACTGATTGCCAGAGGAAAGACAGCAGGGAGGGAGGGAGGGGGTGCAGGTTCAGAGACTGGAGGGAAGGTGGGGGGATTTAAAGGGAACATTCTCACCAGGAATTATCAACTAATTATACTGTATTTATTTCCATTTCACGCTTTGTCAGACTCATCCTGAGCTTCAACTTTGGACAGCTGATGTGGCTGACAGGGAGAACAACAATGGAAATAAACCATCAATGAAGGAAAGCTGAAAGAAAAGCTATGATACTGCCCCAAAACTGATCCACACCTGCTGCCAAGAAACACCCCTCATCTGCTGCCAGATTACTCTGGAAATGGCTAACACTGTGGCCTTGGTGGTCCAAGCAGAACTCTTACCATCTCAGTCCGCTGCCTCCCTTTCTCCTTTCCCTTCATCCCTTCTTGGCTCTGGAGAGGATGGTGAGGACAATAGGGACAGAGAAGAGATGGTGGAGGGAGACAAGGGAGTAGTAGAACGTGAGGTAGAGGTGGTTCTGGACATGGTTGCGTCCTCTATGCCGGACCCACCTCAGCAGCCCGAGCAGACGGACCATCCCTTCCTGTGTATGGATTGTGGGAAGAGCTTCAGGTGGTCTTCCAGGCTCACCCATCACCAAAGGAGTCACAACAATGAGAGACCATACCGCTGCAACCTCTGCCCCAAGGCCTTCAAGGGCTCCTCTGCTCTGCTCTACCACCAACGGTAACCATAATGGAACTATTTTACCACCTTTACAATGGTTACACTGTTACTGTACAGTTGTGAAGTCCCATCCTTATTGAAGTGAATAGGAGAGAGGCACAAGTGTCCAAATTGAGGAAAACTCAAAGTAGTGTAATCCATTAACAGCTATACATGGTGCAAGACTATGTCAGTGTATATGACAAACCATAAATAAAGTGTTGCATATATTTTCTATGTATTATGTGTCACATCTGTTGATTGTTGTAATTGATTGGGTTATCTTCTTAAATATTTCAATTGTTCAGGTCTCACTCAGGGGAGAAGCCTTACAAATGTCAGGAGTGTGGAAAAGCCTTCAAACGCTCCTCTCTGCTCCAGGTGAGATGTCAAATAAAGGCATTTTTATAAACAATGATTTCCTCAGGGAAAAAGAATCACTTACAGATGCATTCACATCTCTTTCTGTCTCCAGGTCCATCAGAGTGTCCACACTGGAGTACGTACCTTCTTGTGTCCTTATTGCCCACTGACTTTCAAATGGAGCTCTCATTACCAGTATCATCTGCGCCAGCATACTGGAGAGTGTCCATACCCGTGTGACACCTGCCCCAAGGCCTTCAAAAACTCGAGCAGTCTGCGGCGACACAAGAACGTCCACCTTGGTCTCAAGCCTTACACCTGCACAGTGTGTAACAAATCCTTCACTCAATCTACCAACCTAAGGCAGCACATGAGGATCCATACAGGTGAGAGGCCCTACATCTGCGGGGAGTGTGGACGAAGCTTCACGCATTCGTCAAATCTCGCCCTTCACAAGAACTCGCACTCGAACCCAGGAGGAAAGGAGGGAAAGAGTGGAGGTGCTGCCAAGAAGGGAAGTGAGATAGTGGAGATTTTGGTAGGATCAGAGGAAGTGACATCGTCCATGTTGACGGACATGGTGGGATTTGTGAGCCAGGAGGGAACTGATGGAGTTGGGGTGGGGATGGAAGAAGTGTTTCTGTCGACCACCCCGTCCGGACAGAATTCAAGCCTTCTTCCCCAGCTCACTCTCACCTCCTCCGGGGAAGGCATGTACACATCTAGGGCCATCGGGACGGAGGTTCACCTGAGCACAGACACCGGTGCCAGTTTGCTGCTGTACAGCTGCGGCAGCTGCAGCCACAACTTTGGCACGCGGACAGATCTAGAGGAACACCAGGTCAACCATATGGCTCCAGAGGGAAGCGGTGCTGGTGGAGAGGCAGGGTCTGGAGCAGGGATGGAGGTTGGGGATGGGCTGGTGGGAGCTGGTCACCTGCTGGCTGATTTTGAGGAGGTGGTGGAGACGACCACAGCGGCTGAAAATGGACACACTACAGAGGTGCTTCTTGGACTGACGGGGGCAGCAGATACAGTAAGTATTAAACGGATTACTGTAAGAAGAGATTGATAGAACTACTTTATAAGAGGATTTAGCAATTTGATTAGCAATTCAAACAGGTCTGGTTTTATTGTCATTGAGGGCTGTCTTACCTGGTTAAATAACAATTGACCAATTAGAAGAAAGTAGGTAGGGGTATAAATGGGATCTCCTTCTTTAGCTTGCTAGCCAGATTCCTGCTTAATGCGGCTATCATAAATCTGTGATAAACACTTGTCGAAAAAAGAACAGTTAATATTAGAACATTTCTAATGACACTTAGAAATGAATATTTATTAAAATAAAATAGACTAAACCTTGATAATGATACAAACTACTATACTATCGATTAAAAACATATTTGAAATAAATTAAACTAAATAAAACATATCCTGTTTAATGTGATATGGAATAGAATGAGCATACTCTTGAAGGTAATTAGAAAAACACTTATCTGTCTACATAATCTAATTTGAATGAATCTAAATAATACATAATCCCTCTATAAAGTGCTTAGGATCTGAAGATTTGTTTCATGTGTAACTTCCCTTTGGTTTGTCCTCAGAATTTGGGCACCTCCCAGGCCCAGTATGACCTGCTGCAGAGCTTCACCGAGGTGACTCAGAGCTCGGAGGCCGTTCAGCCAGAGGCCAGAACCACATGGGCTGGGCTATCGTGTGGCTACTGCAATAAGACCTTCAAGACAAGTGGAGGCCTCAATAGACATGTATCACTGGTGAGAAGGACCTTCTAACACTGGTATTCAAATGACAGCACTGAGATTTATACCCTACATTTTGATTTCTCTATCCTGGAATAATATGTGCCTCCTGTGTTCCCCTTTTGTTTTTCCAGATACACTCCCTCTCCTCACAGTCCCGCTCCCAGTTCAGCTGCTCGGCCTGCGACCGCTCCTTCCCCCTTCTCTCCTCACTCCTCACCCACCAACACTCCCACACGCCTGAGCAACGTCTCCTAGCTGAGGCCGAGGCTGAGATAGTGTGCCCTCCCTCCCTTTCTCTGTCTCTCCCCCTTCCCTCCTCTCCCAGCCATGCTGACAAGCAGCAGGGAGACCCGAGGGAGATCCATGTTGACATCATTACTGTCGGCGAGGAGCACGAGGTACAACCGGCCAAACCACCAAAAGCCCCCAAAAAGACGGGAGCCAGCAAGAGTGCTCTTGTTGGAGGTAAATATATTTCCATAGCAGGGCAGACACAAGACATTGAGATTTGACTGAAGAAAAGACAATATGAGACAAGAAACATCAGGGTGTCCGCGGGGTCTTAAAAAGTATTAAAAGTTGATAAATCAATTTAGCGAAAATTAAGGCTATTAAAAAATATTAAACCGCATTTTCCAAGGTATTACATTTTGTAGCTTGTTTTCAATAAGTATATAAATTGTCCAAATTGTAGTTTACTTATGGCATCCCGTTGGATTTGACGTCATCTGAACAGGACATCGCACGCTCACTGCTTGATAGCGCGAAGGTCCGTTTACGCCGGTTGTTAAACAACATCGTTATGGAGAAATGCAAGTTTGCGTCCAAATGGTTGGAAGATAAGGAGGAAGGACAATCAATACTGTATATAGTCAATGTGAGGCAAAGTGTGTCGCCAATGTAACCGGTTAAAACTCCAAGTGGCAATGAGGTCTTAAAATGTATGGAAAGGGTCTTAAAGAAGGTCTTAAAAGGCATTACATTTGACTTCAGGATTCCTGCATATACTCTGAATATGTTCATTTGTTTTGGTATGATATGCATTCCCCCTTCAAAGCTATCAGCAATATATCCAATATCAAATTGGTTAACGCTTACAAGGATCTTCTTTTCCATGATAATTACTACAACACTTGCATTTTTTACTGTATTAATTGCCATTATTAGTTTAAATGTTCACATTTGTGATTCTCTGTTTGCACACTTTGGTACAGAGAGGCCATACCGCTGTTCAGAGTGCGGCAAAGCCTTCAAAGGTTCATCGGGGCTGAAGTATCACATGAGGGATCACACTGGGGAAAGGCCCTACCGCTGCACCGAGTGTGGAAAGAGCTTCAAAAGGTCGTCTCTGCTTTCAATCCATCAGAGGGTAAGGCTTTTGTTGACAGAAATGGACACACAAATTAAGGCTCCAAATTAGAGAGCTATCCTTTGGAGCAACATTTTATAATTTATGTCAGCGTAAAAATTATGATGTTTGTAGTTTACAGGGAATGCAGCAGTCTAGAATGGTTCACAACTATGCAATCAGCTAAAAAAAAAAGCAAGCAATAAAATACATACCGTCAATGAAAAATTCACTGACACTTTGTTGTGACTCGATGGCTTTTTTTGCACAAACAGTGTTATAACAGTTGTAACTGTTGATTGCATCGTTGACATAAATGTTTCTTGGTCGCAAGTCTTTGGTTGCATTTAGCTCTTATGGGAAAAAAACTATTACAATTTTTTTTTCTACTGTAAAAATAATTGAATAGTACATTCAAAAAGGAGCAACTTAAGCAAAACATAACACCAATACGTTTTTTTCAATGACTTTACCCAGGTACACACAGGCGTTCGGGCATTCCAGTGCCCTCACTGCCCTCTCACCTTCAAATGGAGCTCTCACTACCAGTACCACCTGCGGCAGCACACCGGCGAGAGGCCATATGTGTGTAAGGAGTGTGGAAAGTCATTCAAAAACACCAGCTGCCTGCGTAGACACAGTCAGATGCACTCTGGGCTGCGGCCTCATACCTGCTCCATCTGCTCAAAGTCTTTTTCCCAGACGTCAAACCTGAAACAGGTCAGTAATGCCGGCACAGTTTCAGCTAAGAACTCATGTAGAGTCTTCACTTTTTTGATGGAAATAACAAATTGTGATCTTAATACGTCTTCCTTCTTCTCATGTCTAATTGTTTTTGTTATCAGCATGAACGCACCCATTCTGGAGAGAGACCTTTTCAGTGCACACACTGCAATAAAAGCTTTACACACTCCTCCAACCTCCAGCTCCACCTTCGCACACACTCCTCAAGCAAGGACTTCAAATGCCCGTACTGCTCTAAGGAGTTTGTCATGCACTCCTACCTGCAGAGGCACATCCGCACCCATGGCAGTGGCGTTCCTATGCCCTGCGCCAGTGGTGTAGGTAAAGATGGAGTGGCTGTGAAAGCCAGTGTTGGGGGAGTAACAACCACGACCACCCTGCTCAACCCCATCACCCTGGAAACCTCAGGAAACCAAGGCAGCCTGATAGTTTCTCAACCAGTACTTAATATTCCCCCAAACACCTCCCAGAACTACTTTATGATTCAGACAACCAGCGGCCTGCAGCTCATCCCTCTCACTTCCCCTCCACCGGCCCTCCCTCTTCCTCCTCCACCACCTCCACCTCCGTCTCAGCCCCAAAACTTTTTCCTGGTACAGTGTCCCTCCAGCAATGACAGCCAGTCAAGCTGGATTCTCGTCCCCACGGGTAACCACCCTCCACCAGCTCCTGAGCCTCTCCCGGTGCTTCAGACTATCCAGGCACTCCAGCCCGTCCTAAACCAAACACAGACTCGGATATCCCCCTTTCACTCCATATCGCAGCAACAGACCAGGTTTATAATCACCAACAATAATAGCAATGCAAACACTCCTGTTGCCACGCACACTTTGCCAGCCAACTCCCTGCTAAACAAGCCCATACTGGGGAAAAGCACACGGACTGCTCGGGGCAGACGGGGACGCAAACCCAAAGCTGCTCTTCAGCAACCTCCAGCAGTTCCTGCCAGTCAGACTGCAGGTGGAGCTCCGTCAGGAACAAACTGTAACGTCTCAAACACCATCACTACTGCTGCTAACACATCACCATCATCTGTATCCACAACATCTTGCACTGCCGTCCAAATCCTTTCATCCTCCATTAATGCAGCCTCCACACTGGACCCCTCAGGACCCACATCATCTGTTACTATGGTTACACCAGCCACCACATTAACTACAACATCAGTTTCTACTCCTGGCCCCGCTACTCATACCACTTTGGGGAACATAAGAACAGGGGAAAACATGTCAGGGAAACAGTTTGTGTTATGTTTTGATAATAAAGGAAGGCCCAAAGAGGGGATGAATATGGAGGAGGGTGGGCATTCATACGTGTTACAGTTTGACGGGGAAGCATCAGGTGAGGCCGATGGAATGGGTGAAGAGGGGAAATCACTTGTGTTGCAGTTCAAGACAGAAGGGGAAGGAGCAAAGGGGGAAGATAAGGGAGGGATGATGTCACTTCTGCGTGAATGGAGTGAAGGAAAGCAGGGGGAGACGCAGACAGGAGAGAAAAGCGGCCAGGGAGAGTCTTATGTCCTTCATTTCCACACCGATGCACAGGACGACGGGCCATCTGCTGCGACCTTCAGCCAAGGGCAAGAAACCAGCCTGCAGCTTTCCTGCACTCCTACCCAAAGTTTGGTGCCACTTGATGGGCAGGAGGTCGTGTTCGAACTAGGTGGTGAGACCAAAATAGAGCAGGAAAGTGAGGAAGGTATGCAGATGATAGCCCTGATAGAAGGTGAAGGGGGAATGATGGGAGAAGAAGGGACAGATTGTCATGCTGCAACTGGCAGGATGGAGGATGGCAGAGGATCCATGGAAGGCTTATTTCAACTGGGAAATGGAGAGGAAATTGTCATAATTGAGGTCAGCACTAGTAGTTTAAGAGATGGAAGAATGGAGCGAGGAGGGGATGGGGAGATCTCACAGAGGCGTGAAGTGAAATATGAGAGTGTACCGGCTGAGGCAAATGAAAAGACTGTAAATGAAGTAGACTCTGCATCCAATGTAGAAGTACAGACGTCAAATGAGGACGCAACAAGAAATGGACCTATATCTAACTCTAAAGAGATGCAGTTCTCTAACTAAAAGTGTGCATGTTAGAGAAGAAAAGTGTGTGTGAGTGAATGCTTAACTGTGGGAGCAGTGTGTTAGCACTTTAGTTTAAGTTCTCCTGGAGCTGGGGAAGAAAATGAAGTTAAAGGAGTACTGTGTTGTAATCCCATGGTGCCACAAACTAGAAATGTTATACATTTAAATAGGCTGTACATGGACCTTGGAATATTCCTCAATATATTAGTTTAAATGATACTGATACTGTTACTGGCAGTTTGTTAATTAAGTAAATACTTTATTTGTGAATGTTGTACATGGCCCACTTTCTTCACAATGTTAATAGTAATTAATTATTAATACATATGTCAATACCTTTCAACATTTGCATTGTTTTGCTTTCTTGTAATCAATGGTGGAATAAGTGTTCAGATATTTTAGTTAAAGTACTAATACCACAGTGTACAAATAATACTCTGTAGTAAACGTCCTGCCTTCAAAATCTTAACTAAGTAAAAATAAATATCGGCATCAAAAATACTTGAAGTAACAAAAGCAAAAGTTCTCATACAGACTTCCCCTTTCCATAATAATATGTTATTGGATTATAATTGTGTATGCATTAAGGTCTGCATCACTTTAATGTTGCAGCTGGTAATGGCGGGGGCAATTTGTATTGTATATGTTCTATTATCAAAGAACATCTTTAAAGTAACTAAAGATTTGAACTAAATGATTGCTTTCCTCTAAAATGTAGTGGATTGTTAACTATTAAGTAGCATGAAGGAGAGGAATACTGAGGTAAAGTAAAAGGACCTCAAATTTGTACGTAAGGTTGAATAAATGTACTTTTTTTCACTTTCTACATCTACTTGTACAATAGTTTAAGTTTGTATCCTTTCAAAACACACTGTTTAAATGTCATTGCATATGCTTCGCTGTTTATGTTGTTACGTTGCATTCGCTATTCACGTATACTTTACGTGGGGCAGATTGTGTTTACGCAAATGTCGTAGACCGACACACTGAAAACGTGCAACGAGACGTAAAGCAGAGTACGTTGGTTTTCAGAATCCCTGATTTTGCGCAAAAGCGACTCAGGACATCCAATCAAACGTGCCGATCCTGCACAGGCTTCACAACAAACTGAGGGATACATGCAGTGTTTTAAAAAAAAAATCTATTTTCATTTAAATGTGAGCAGCGTGACGGAAAAGGTAAGTGTAACGGGTCCAGAGCAGGGGCAGGGGTCTGCATGTGTCAACGCTGCGTTACAACCATATAAGGATGTGAATTAGGTATTTTTAGTATCGATGTTCTCCGATAACTTGCAAATGAAAGCTAGCATAGCGTGACAAGCACTGAGTGATGGTGACACACATGCTTCAAATCCTCCATAATCCCCATCTGTCTTTGTTTGGAGCCAGCGTGGGTGTGTGTGACATTGCAACTACTGGCTCTTTGTAGGCGAAGACTACTGCATTGGAGGTTTATCGATGACCCCTTTCAACTACAGCATGTGTGTCATGGTATATATTAAACAATAAGGCACTAACCAGTCCGTCAGTCTAAAATAGTATTCATTATATATATGTATGTTTTAGAATCAAATATCCCAAAGTTGCATTTCACTCTCACCATGAAATCATAATATCCTTCTGCCCATGACCTCTTTATATGTGTTTGTAGGGTCTCTGTGCACACTGTGTGGATGTGTGTAGCCACAGTGGTGCAGCAATCCTGCTGTTAGATCATAAAGTCTAAACATGGTGAGGCTGGAGCTGGACAAGGTGGTGATGCGGAGGATGAAGGAGGACGACATAGAGATGGTCAAATCCCTCATCAAGGTTTGTACAATATACGTTTTAGAGTGACTGCTTTCATAGTGGTGGGAAATGACCCCTTGTGATGTTTATTTTTTAATATTTTCTTAAACTTGCCAGGAGGGCTGCGAGGGCACAGAAAACCGTCTCATCCTCCACGTCCTCACTCGTCCGCTCTGCCTCTTCATCCTGGCTGTTATCTCGTCAGTCCTGCGCTGCCTTGTCCATTCCTTTATCCTGGCTCTTGCTATTCCTGTCTTCCTGCTAATTATCTTTCTCAAGATCACCATGCCGCGGTCCACAGGGGTTCTTGGCAGCAGCCGCCCCTACTGGGACTATGTGGGTAGCAGCTACAGAGGGACACAGGACGAAACACTGCCAAATCCCTTCTCTAGGATCAGTGGCAAGACACCAGGGACTAAAAAGGTTAGTCTCCTGATTTGCTGGAAAGTGTTTCGGTAGTTTTCCATTACATCTAGGGAATATGTTGCAGACAAATAATCCAACTTCTACTTATTTTTGTAATAATATTTTCTTTTACTCAGCCAAGGCGCAAAATCACACCCAAAGACAAGGACAAAGAGTTGCCGACAGAGAATGTCTCCCCAGAGAGGGAGCAGGAAGCAGGGCTGGTCTGGGTGGCAGACTGCGATGGTGAGATCCTGGGCTGTATTTTCAGAGAGAGTGAGAAGCGTGCGGACATCAGGAGGATCTGTAGGGTGGTGACGGGGTCCTGGTACCGCAGAGAGGGCCTGGGCCGGCTGCTTGTCCACAGTCTGGAGCAGAGAGAGATGGAGGCTGGAGCCCTCCGGGTGTACACACATGTCCCCTTCCCCTCCAAGCTGGGTGAGGCCTTCTTCAGGAAGCTGGGCTACCGACAAATTGGGGAGGGGACTGATGATGAAGAAGATTTTGAGAAGAATAAGCTTGAGACTCCAGAGAGAGGCTTTCTGGGACACCCCCTCACTAAAGTGTTTTACAAAGACCTGTAGTTTAATGGTGATGGCCTCACGGAGGGACGAAAAGACACTGTGGATCTCTGCGGAATGTGTCAGTGTTTTGTTTAAGTGCTTTTGTGTGATTTCATAATTTATTATATATACGTGTTATTTATCCCAATATTTATTTCCGGATTTGCTAGTGTTAAGTATATTTTTTACCTTTTCGTCATATAAAGAACCATCCCTCTTAAACCCACTCCAAAAAACATAATTGAGCCAGAGTCATGCTGTTTTCTCATTATTTTTAATAAAATGAAAAACATATTGATGTAACATGTTTCTTTCCTTAAAATGGTAAAGTGTGGACCTTTCCCAGAATCATTGTGTGTGTGTGTGTGTGTGTGTGTGTGTGTGTGTGTGTGTGTGTGTGTGTGACCATACAGATGTGCAGTTACCGTATAGGAAGTGTTGTTTGTGTGAATCTGCAGCTTGAATTTGCTTTTATCTTTCTGCGCTCCTTCACTGCCGTTGCTCACCGTTACGTACAGTATGTGGGTACATGAGTCTGCAAAAACAATGATCCCCACCTCATTACTAATATTTGTATTCCTTCATGTGAATTTATAAAGAAACTCATGAAAAATCTCACAAATGTATGTCAATTTGGAAAATAGTGTCTCTAAACTAATTTCCTTTTATATTTAAACAGCAGGTGAGATACAATACAAGCATAGAGATGCCCTGACTCCGGAGTGTGTGTGGTTTGCAGTTTATGTGACTAAGTGGGGAAATGCACACAGCCCCAGACTGAGGCTAACCTTAAAATGGTTAGCAGCCCTCACGGCTGGATTGCGCATCTACCTCCTGCTAACCTCAGGCGGTGTCAGTATAGCATCAATGTGCCGCAGATGAACACCACAGGATGTTTTTACAATGTTAATTTGTGTTGGAAAGAGGCATATCTCACCTGATGGGAAGACAAATATAGGCCTACTGTATACTTTACTTCAAACTCAATCACGCACGCTGTAGTGGAAAATCCCTGTCCTTTAATTAACTTTGATGAAAAGAGCTGAGACACCCAGTAACATAACAGTGTTGTTACATACATGAGTAAGTGTGTGGTCGGGTCATTTTCACCTTGTGAAAGCTGTGTTTTTACGTCGGCCACTTCTTGGTCATCATCAGGTTGTTTCTTCATGACTGTCAAAGAGCAGACACCTGTTAGCCGGTCCACTACCCGCCCAATCTGTACAAACTATCTGTAGCTATTATTGCTGTTAGGAAACAGATGTGAGTTCACACACTGGAAAGAAAGTCTGTTTGTGACTGTGGTCATGTGTGTCTGCACGGTATGGCTGTGTGTGAGTGTTTGTGTGCGCGTGTTCAGGGTGTGGGCGGGTGGGTTTTGGAAAGTATGACTGGGCATTTCCTTCATTCGGTTTCTGCTCCTGACTGGGTTAAATGCACAGCTGTGTCTGGCCATATTGTACTCCATCACACACACACACACATACACACACATACACACATCAGGGGAGTAGTAGTGCACATGAGCGTTCATGTGTGACTGTGAGATGACCTTGGTCAACTTTGTTCAAACCCAGAGAGCTGGGTGGGAAGTGGTTACATATAGTTTGGCATTTGATCGGCCTCTTGAAGTTGAGAAAATAGACATGCACACAAGATCAAATGTTCAGAGACATTAAGTTTAGTGCACCGTCAGAGTAATGCAATATGAAGTGAGGTCGCTCAGAGCATGCAGACACATAGACATGAATCACTCTAAATGTTGGGGCACCACACAATCAAAGGATAAATTAGATAAATCTGTTCCAGATGAAGTATAACATATAGACTGTGTTAATGACATGCTCATACAGATGGCTAACACACACACATACACACATACACACAGATGAGCTCCAAAAACAGCCACCCTGGGAAACGGTGAATTCCCCAAACCACAGAGTGCATGGGAGGGTGAGGGGAGTCATGGGAAAGCAGGATGCCTGCATGCAGTGCCACTGAGGGAGCAGACTGGGCCAGAGCTAAAACAGACAGAGCAAGGAAAAGACGAGAACAAAATAATACACATCCTCATTTGGCAAGGACGGGTGACAGCATCTGATGGTTCAAAGGCTTCTGAGAGAGATTCATCCACATACTGCGGTCGGTCAGCTGGCCGGTCGGTCTAGCACACACGTAGGGGTGAGGGAGGTCGATTACAGTTCTGCTCCCAGCTTGACACAGTTTGGGAAAACCCAGATCAGAGGACGAAGTAGGTGTAAAGACCTCAGAGGCCTGGGAACGCCTGTAGCTCCACCAAAACGAGGGGCCCAGAGAGGTGGGGGAACACGCTAGGTGGAAAGGCTGAATAGCAGGAGGGGTCAGTGACAATCCCACAGTGGATCAAGGTGAGAAGTTATTTGGAAGTTTTTGCCCAATGATCTTGGAAAACTAAAGTGGAGAGCCAGATACTGTGATGAGTTTTCGGAGTGTTTGGAAAGTTCCAGCCAGTTGGCTCACTTTACTGACGTCTGTGAAATACTCCAAAGGTTACAAAGCACGTCAAACACTTATGTGTGGTCACTAAGATTATTTGTTTGAATCTGTGTTGTGCAATTTGGCGCCCAAATGACATTCCTTTCACATCAATCACTTAGTGTACAAATGTAAAAATGTTCAAATTGTGGCCTTGAAAAGCTTTTATTCATTTATAGATGTAATTGTTTTGCAGCAAGACAATACAATGACTCTGTTTCATTTGTATCACGCACCATGAACTAATTTTGAAAAATCTTTCTGTCCAACCAGAAGCTGCTTCTGTTGTGTGCAGGATGTTAAAGTTAAAGGTATATGTTCTCAGTTCCCTTCCTTTAACCCCCCAATAAACACACACACACACACACACACACACACACACACACACACACACACACACACACACACACAGACACACACTTCCACTCACTTTAGCTATTTGTCATTTACCTCCGTTTATTGCCCACGCCTGCCAAAGGACAAAGCAGCGCGTCTTTCGAAAATGATTACAAAGCTTGACAGGTGAGCAAAATGAATACATTCTATTCATATGATGTATTTATTTCTGTTTGACACACATTTATATAGATTACACATGCAAACTATTAAATTAAAAACATTTTTTTTATTTTTTAGAAGTGTTTATTATGTTGATAATACCAACATAAAATATTATTCAGTGAAATTCAGTTTCAATAAGTCTGGTACTATACCAGCTTGAGCATAATGTGGTTTCGGTATTAATGAGTAATGATAACTGTCCTGGTTTCGCTAAAAGCGGTGAAACTGAGAGTGAGATAAAGGGAATAAATGAAAGTTGTCTTCTGAGTGTCCATTACTCACATTCGGTTACCCGCAGGCTTTGCATGAGTTTATTGTGCTAACTTCTTAGGATTGAAACTTAAATATGTGTGATTCATCTGACTAATTATAAGTGAAAGGAGTATTTCATGAGTTTCTTCACAGAGACTGTCTTAGAGTTTCTTGATTTAGAATTACGGAATACTACCGAGACCATCTGTCACCAACGTTTTTAGTGTGGAAAACACTTTTGAGAATTACTGACGAAATATTGACTTGAATCTTGAATGCAAAGTTTTAAGGAGGACCTAAGCTTAAAAATAAAAGTTTTATATTCTTTAGGTATGCTTCATTGTGGATCATAGCATTACATAATACAAATTGAACATTTTTCTCACTTTGACTCAGCGTGCTTATGCCTCGAAAAAAGTTCATCTACCATTACAAGAACATGCGCTGGGCAAGGGGCCGGTGTGAGACATACCTCTGCTTTGTAGTGAAGAGGCGGGTGGGACCAGACTCCTTAACCTTTGACTTCGGACACCTTCGCAATCGCAATGGCTGCCATGTAGAGGTAGGTGATATGGGTCAAGATGGAGCAGCATGTGAGAGGGGCCTGTTCAGGGGCAAAAATAATAACTGTAAATATTTAATTGTATCCCTCCTGTTTTCTGTGTCATCCTTCACCTCCATAGCTACTGTTCCTGCGCTACCTGGGCGCCCTGTGCCCTGGTCTGTTGGGATGTGAAGGTACTGGAGAGAAGAGGCTCAGTTACTCCATCACCTGGTTCTGCTCCTGGTCCCCCTGCGCAAACTGCTCCATCAGACTGTCCCAGTTCCTCAGCCAGACGCCCAATCTTCGCCTCAGGATCTTCGTCTCTCGTCTTTACTTCTGTGACATGGAGAATAGCCCTGCAAGAGACGGCCTAATAATGCTGAAAAAAGCTGGCGTGCAGACCTCTGTCATGAGTTACAAAGGTGGAGGCACAAATTGGTGTTTATGTGGAAGATAGAGCCCATGTACATGATTCCAGATTCAGAAACAAATGAAAGCAAACCGAATTGTTTTCTTAATCATGCATGTTCATGTTTGCCCTTTCTTTTCAGACTTTTTCTATTGCTGGCATAACTTTGTGGATTGTAAACAGAGCAAATTCAAGCCATGGGAAGATCTGCACCAAAACTCTGTTCGCCTTGCCAGAAAACTCAAACGCATCCTTCAGGTACATTTACCCGACTGAATGTTTTTCCTCAAACAACAGGATTAAATCAAACCAATGATTTGTTTAAAATCCTAACACTGATATTATTCTCTCTTTCTTTCTTAGCCGTGTGAAACTGAAGATTTGAGAGATGCCTTCAAGCTTCTTGGACTGTAAGAAATACATGTGACCTCCTCTGGTGTCACTTTTAAGTTTATATAAACAAACATGTCTATCATTCGCTACAACTGCTAAACTGAGAATGAGAAAAACTGAGAAAAAGCTGCTTTCAAGTTGTGCCAAGGCTTGCAAGGATGAGTAGCTGCTGCTTGCTGTTTCTGTAGTACTGTAGGATATTTTGAAGTGAAATAAAACAATGAGATAATATATTGTGTTGTGTTGTGTTGTTGATGTTAACTTATCTAGTTCTTGTTAGCCCATCAGCTTTTCAAAAAATATTGTTGAACTATAAAGGAGTAATTGAGAGCATTGTTAAGGATTGGCCTCAAATTAACCAGTTAAGCCCCGAGCCTGTTTTTCAGCTCTCAGGCTCGAAAACAAATGACCATATCTTCCCTTCTAAAAGGGGTAAATTCATAATATTTTTTCTCAAAGCAATGATAAACCTGTGAGTTGGATGTAGAAGAGTCAGAATCAATATAGATTTTTTTTATTTTAAAGTAAATTCAGATTGAACATAGTAAAAAAATGTAAATTATAGTCTGTCCAAACAAAAAAACATTACTTATAGTGAAAACCACCCTTGAATGATGGGATAGTAGACTAAAAGCTTTAGGAATCGAAACTATAACATATAGTAAGTACCCTGTATCAAGATTGATGCAAAACAAGTGACATTTGACCAGAGAGATTTTGAATCTGGGGTAATTTGGGTGCATTTTCCATATCTCTGGCCCACCTCGTCGATTTTGATGATTGACACCTCTTTTTAACCGTTAGAACCAATAGAATTGAGGGGAAGTTCCTAAAATTCATCTAAACATTACCCATTGGTGAATGAGTGATGCGTAGCCAGAATGCCCCGGAACCGGAAGCTGTCATACACTCTCGTAGCTATCATTAGCAGCCAGGGTGCGGAGGGTTAATTTGTAAATGTAATCAGTTACTGATTACTGATTACATGGCTCTGAAAGTAATCCGAATACAGTTACAGTTACGTGTCTTAAAAAAGTAATCAGACTACTTTTAGATTACTTTTGGATTACTTTATTTTTCCATCACAGATAGGTATGTTTTGGTGTACAGGAGACACAAAAAGCAAAATGAAACTGAACGTGTTGTGTTTTAACCATGGTTTTAACTTTTAACCACACACACACACACACACACACACACACACACACACACACACACACACACACACACACACACGATTTAAAGGCAGACTTCTGTTCCTCCATGTTTCGTTGTTATTGTTTCACTGAGCGGACCCGGGAATTTTTTTCAAATGCTCCCTTTTTTGGTCCATCTGCGGCGGTAATAGGTTTTGTGCGCTGTGATGATTCGGCTGTACCTTTGGTAATGAATATTAAATGTTGTGAGGAAATCTTTCCACCAATAATTCCAATAAGTAATCCAAAATGTAGTCACTTCAGATTTGCGAAAGTAACTGTAATCAGATTACTCGTTTTTCAAATGTAACGCGAGCTGAATACAGTTAGCCTACTTGATTTTTGTATTCTGATTACGTAATGCCGTTACATGTATTCCAACCTATGATTCCAACCCTGTTAGCAGCTAATATGAAATCTCCGTTATTGACATAAATATGAAGATGGATTATCAGTAATAATTTCAAAGTGACACAGACACATTGGATTAACCTTCAGCAGCGTAGTATGCGTTGTAATGCCATTGAACACAACTTTTTATCAGAAAACAGCAACGGTAAGACTTATTTTCCCTTTCGGTCCCGTAAAGCTACGTTGTGTGTTGTCTAGGTTCACTTCCACTGCCGCAAGTTTTGGTCGTGCAGTGATGATACTAATATTTCTAGAATCTGTGGAATCTCAGTTTGCTAGCTGATATCTTGTTTGTGCAGATCCGATAAGTAATAAGGTATCTCTACCGTGAGTTCTGTGCTAAGCATTTTCGCTCAGGGCTAATTCAGAGGCTTGTCATACCAAGCCTCTGAATTAGCCCTTTTGTTTCGTTTAACAACAAATAGTTAATGTTGTCTGATAGCTGAGTTTCCTCCCGTTAAGTGGGTATGACAAATAATTGCCCTTGCTTGCAATCAGATTTAAACAAAATTCATAGTATAAGAACACTCATTAACACAATGACCTGGGGGAAAACAACCACATTCTCTATGATGACTTTGAATTAATTAGTGGATATAAATGGTTCTATTTTTTAGTGGGAATGCTGATCATTCCAACTATCTGTTAGGCTATGCACAAAATTCTTTATTAATCCACCGGGTTATTTTGCGCTGCTTCTTCTCCCACATTGAACATTGCAGAAACTCCGTTCAAACATCAAAACGTTACAGCTCGGTCGGGAATCAATGGCTATTACTTTTTATCACTCATAACTTTCATAATTCCAGAGATACATCCCATAATTCATCACATTTTTAACATGGAAGTCAATGGAGAAATCTTCCGACTTCAACCATCTCCATGCAACTTCAACTGCTAACTGCTCCTTCTTCAACTGCTAACTGCTCCTTCATACTTTCACTCAGAAACTTAATTCCAACTTTAAAATGTTACACATCTTTCTGACATTATTCGTGTAACACAACTTTTAGTTGGAATTAAGTTTCTGAGTGAAAGTATGAAGGAGCAGTTAGCAGTTGANGGATTTATCCAGTTTGCACATTTGTATGAATGCACTTATAGGTGAATTTGTTGTTGTTGAAGGCCTGGCTGTTACAGTCTTTATTTACACTATTTTGTTGTAGGCCTACTGGCCTAGATGTTTATGCAGTTTTAAAGCACCTTGGCTTTGTTCTGAATGCACTTTGTTGTAGTTATCCTACAGAGAAAAGAAAATGCACTTGACTTGGAATTAATGTACTGTATGCATTCAAAAGTGCTGAATAAATGTTTTATGGACCCATGATAGTGATTATTATTTAAGTTAAGTTTTGCCATAATCATTTATTTTTCCATAATCAGGCAGCTGAACATCATTGGTAAAAAATGTATACATTATATATATATATATATATATATTTCTATTAATCATTTCGGCCTTTCGGCATTCGGTTTTCGGCCAACTGTTTCCTATTTTCGGTATCGGTTTCGGCCAAGAATTTCCCATTCGGTGCACCCCTAGTTTGAATGAATCAAAGTGGGTCGTCACCGTCGATTTTCTCTTATGCTCCAACACACAGTTGCACGGGGTGCAGAATAGTTCCCCCCCACTTTTTGCACGGTCTTTAGTAGAAATGTTCGTCGGTAAATGAGATGGATTAGATTTTTTCATCTTGGTGTTTTCTCTATCGTGTGAGCTCCACACGTTCACTCTATACAGTGTTGTTTACATTCTCTGATGCACGAGCTGATGACGTCACGTCAAGACGAGTTAACTTTTTTTTCTTCTCAACTTTGTGTGGAAAAATGCGGGGATTATGCGGCCTTTTGATAAATATGCGGCCTTTTAAAAATCTGCGCCATTTTGCTGATTATGCGGTAAATTCTGCGATCGCAGAATCGCGTTTTTCTGGAGGGTCTACTGCATTTTGTTGCACAACACTGTGGTGTAAAATGACAATAGATGATCCTAAATTGCATTTTTAGAATGGCACTTCCTGGTTCTAATTCTTATTGTAAATGTGGGGTTGAACCAAAGCTGACCTCTTTTAAGTTAAGTGTAAATAATAAATCAGTTATTAATATATAAACATTGATATTTATGCAAGAGAGTAGAAAAAAGTGACATCTTTGACATGGTGAAGCAACAGGTGCTGCCGAACAGACAAAGCACATCTAAAATTGGACTGAACAATACAACCTGTTAGTGATAACAGTGTTAACTTCTTCTAGGTTAATTTGATTCAAACCGCTGGTACTCTATACTAGCCTACTTGCAGCAGAAGACACATGGTTTCAGAATTAGTTAGAAAAAGGTTTATTGCCAAGGCTATAGGTTAGGTTTCCAGAGATAATATTTGTTCAAAGTGAAGCTAAAAGGACATCATAATATACAAGAGTGATTGACGTGTTGACTCTAGAACAAACCTCATGGGAATTCTGCACACATGCAGTGTAGTTCATCTGTCCTACATGTGTCACAAGGGACAATTAGTCTGTGAAGAATCACCTGCATTACTGTCACATTGCCCCCAAAAGAATGCGTTGGTACAGTTATAGACACTTGACACACTTCTGCCACGACGGGATCATGTTATGATGTTGACAACAGTCTACTTTTGTAAAGGCAAAACAAATATTATGCACCTCCACAATTAACTTTTGTTGACAATATATGGAGTTGTGTCTTCCTCACCTTCATTTAGTTAGCGTAAAAATTGACCACAGGATTTACATTTATTCAAACTGCAGTGTGCACAGTATTTCAGTCCTTAGGTTGGAGTGCGTCCCTGTTGGTAGCAAGCTGCTAATTATCAGTGCGCTGTGATTGTATGTCAATAGGGCTTGTGCTAACCCCTGCTAAGGGCCACTCAAGATGGGTTTATAAATAGATCCCAGAACCATCTATTTACACACCATGCACATCATCACCTCTCTGACTATCTGCAATCCACAGCCCTCAATATGCAAAAGTCAGGCTGCCTTGGCGACTGCAGACCTGTATAAGCACAATCTGATGGAACACTGTGACCCATCCTGCCTGTTAACTCCCTCGTCTCTCTTGATGATCACTTTCCCACTGTGTTTCTCCTCTTGTGACACTTAGGCCTTGTCTTCCCTTTTCATTTTTCCCTTGTAGTCATATCTGATTTGTGTAACTATAACTGTTTCTCCCCTTCATTCATTCTCTCCCTTGACCTTTCTCCTCTCAGGTCCACGGTAACATAAACCAAGATCTGCTTCTTTAGCTGTGGTCAATAGTAAAGTGTATTTACAAACACATGGTATCTCCTTTAGTAACCGCAGTTTGGGATGCTATGTTTTCCAGGAAACAGAAGACACAAAGCTCATGTGACACTCGGGTGGGACCGGGTTAATGGAGGACCGCAGCCTGACAAATGGAAACACATGGTGCGGACCACAGAGACAATAGAATGCCAACACGAAGAGGATAATCACGGTGCAAATCTTCTCGAGGCCCATGAGGACAAATGGCAGGGATGATGAAAACAGGAGAAATAAGGTAAGCTACACACACGCATGTCCCTACTAAAATCTAACTGCAATGTCCATAGCTGCAGCTCAATTGACTTTAAGTCTTGTTCCTTCTTCCAAGTCACGACAGACATTTAGATATTCGCAAATATGTAACCAGAGATCATCAGATTTAGATTTATAATGTCAGCAAAAATCTGATTTCATGCTGCTGGTATCGAATGAACCTCACATTGGCACAAAAGTTTACACTTCGTGAAGGCATGGTGTGACATTTACTGCCCATAAAAAAATCTTAAAAATGTAAATAGTAAGATCCCTTGTTTATGGGTTTCATGTTCCGTAATATAAATGTTTCCTTAACAGAATAAATGACCACGGGTGCCATGGATGAAAAATGTGTGGACAACCAGCTGGAAAAGTATGTTAGGTGTAACAGATATTAAGAAAGATATCTTGTAATAGTTGCCAAATGTCAGGAAAGGAATATCAGCAAAGACAGATATGAGAGCCAGATTGATGGGCACAGTGGAGCAAATAAATAATTCATAGGGCTGAATGTCTGACATGTATCCCCACAGGGAAGAAAAACACCTGGGTCACCATGTCCTATACTTTCCCCGTACTCTCCCAACTTTCCCTGTCACCTCATTTATTTCACAGGATCAGGAATGATAATCCTTACTCACTAGAGAGACTCAAATGAACACTTTTGCAGTGAGAAGCACTAATGAGCTTAACTCAATCTAGTATGTCCTGAGTAAGCCTTCACTGAGAATCGTAATGTGCTAATGAGAGAGTTAACCTGCTGCAGTGTGTGTGTGTGGGCATGTGTGTTTAAAAGCATAGGAAACACAGCAGTACAGCTCCCTAATGGGGAGCTATAGAGGGAGGGAGCAGTGTTGGGGTGAAAAGAAGGTCGCTGCTATGTATTGCAGAACTGGCATGCATCTTGCATTGCCATCTAACTAATAAACAAGTCGAGAGATTATCATGTGTTTACTCTCTGGCATGTTTGCCAGTTTGCCATTCTGCGCTGCTTTCTGGCTCCCCCACCACCTGCTTCCTTTACTCCCCTCTTTTTCTGACCCTTTCAGATCTTCTTTCGCCTCACGCCTGAGCAGCGTGGGCAGGGTAAAGTGGCAGGTTCATGTTTTCGAAGGACTGATCATCTCTCCAGGCTCCACTCTTTCTCCCTTTCTGTACACGGCCTCCATCTGTCAAACTGTCATCGTCCTCGCCCTGTCGACCTTGTTAGGGCCATCCCACAGGGTCCCCCTGTGTAGCCCAGATATGTCAAGGGAATGATGAGTGACTCTTGAACTGACAAGGCCTACTGTAGTGTGAGAGCCAGTGAGAGTTGTGACTTCAGAAGAATGTGTAGCAATATTTATATTAGTCAAGTCATTCTGGAGTCAAGTTTCCCTCACAATGTAGGTAGAGGGTCCCAATGAAAAACATAGTTTCAACATTCAAAGTGTCCCTGATTCAAAGGCTCAGGAGCTATAGTTTTCATATTTGCACAGATAATCACTTGGGATATTAAAGGATATTTTGTGTATGCTGATAATAAAGTGAGTGTGGATTAAAGATGAATTGTTTGATTATATAGGTATGAAACAAACAATGTGTTCAATCAACTGATGAAGTTCATCAAATGATTAATCAAATCAAGTTTATTTTTAGCTCAATATCACAAAATATGTTTGTCTTTACAGAATAACAATCATAGGTGACAGTGTAAAATATAGTTAAAATGACAAGAACATATGAAAAACAACATGATTAAATTAAAACGAGATCAAATACAAAGAAAAAGACAGTAAGAATACAATCAAAACAATCAAATAAAATGCTATAAAATGTAGGACTCAGGAGGACAAACATATAGGGTAATCTGAAACCAGCATAGGCTTTATTAAACAGGAAAGTCTTTAACACACTCTTAAAATGTTGGACACTGTCTGCCTCCCTAATAAAAACAGGAAGTTAATTCCAGAGAAAGGGAGCTTGGTAGCTGTTTTGCGGACTCTGGGAACTACTAAAAGACCTGCCACCTGGGAGCGTTACACCCCAGAGGGACAATAGGGGTTTAAAAGATCTGCTAGGTAGGATGGTGCCACTCCATTTTGCACTTTGTAGGTTAGAAGAAGAGTTTTAAAGAGACTCAATTGTGCAAGATTTAACTCTTTTGGTTTCTTATGCCAGTAAAAGTTGTGCCACATACAACTCACCACATACATTTCTTTATGTGGCACATTTACTCACAAAATGGACTAAAGAACATAAATAGAGAGGAAAGCATGTGAGTACCGTGGGCTTATGATCATGGATCAAAAATGTCTAATGACCCACATGGTGATGCCTTTTTGTGTGCTTATTTAAAAAGTGTGTATAGTTTAATCTGTTGATGCATTATATATTTAGACAAAAGCAATCACAGGAAAAAGACAGTATAAATAACACTATTTTTTTTTAACCTTTTACTAACTTTTCCCTCCAGAACTAATGGAACAAAGTGAATTCCTGTGACAATGAATTAAACTACCGCTGCGACTAATGAATATTTTATCTCATGCTTATAACAATAACCTTAGGCCTGGGTGACTTATTCAAGCGTCTTTTTTTTGGTTGAAACGGTCCAACACCCAAAGATATTCGGTGTATGGTGAGATGTTATATATATATTTGGTGTTTTGCTTCATAAATTACCTAAACGATTAATCATTTAACATTAGTGTGGATTTTTTATTGATCCACTAATTGATTAATGAACTTAATGTTTTAGAACTAAATAAAACAAGCTGTGGTTGCCATGAAGAATTAAAATTTTACATTTACACTTTATTTCAACAATGTGCGACATAACTTTGGGAGTTGAAACGTGTTAGAAACATGGGAACGACTCTGGTAACTACAACAGAGATGTCCTGTTAGGAGGGCTTATTCTTTAGGCCCTGGCTCATTTAAGGGCATTAACTGTTCTCAACTCAGTAACTTTTATTTTACTGACCTCTCATGGCCTGAATGTGGAGGCCAAAGATCACACACTATGTGCACTGCTCCACCTGCTGGTGAGATTCAAGAGTGCAAAAGTCAAATCGGAGGCCCACTTTAATTAGATGTCTCTGATTATTTGTGTGTAAGAAGAGAGCAAATCATTTGAAGAAGACGGCATGCATTATATTATTATCTTAAATTAAGACAGTTACTCTTATATGTATGTATGTGTCTACAGAATAACGGGTAAATTCCTCCGTCACTGTCACTGGTGTGGCTTTACACATTTGATGGAAGTTTTTTTTTTATAAAGAACAACTACCCATCTTTTTGTGGAGGAGAGTCTGAATGTTTTGCTTTGCGTGGTGATGAGACTCTGTCACACTATGATACTTTTGATGTATCTGTCAAATATAATGTCTGCAGAAGATGCACAACAAAAAAAAGGAAAAAACTCTTCAAAAGATTACCTCAGATTGTAGCTACATGTTTTACTAATAATAAAAAAAAAACAAGAACACTGTGCTAGTTAGGAGAACAAGGGGAGGAGGAGGAGGAGGAGGGGGGAGGAGATGGAAGGAGGGGAAAGAAGAGAAGACAAAAGCTTCATAAAACTGAAGCAGTTGTGGACGACCGGAAAAGTTGTGAGTACAAGTTAATTATCCTTATTTCCACTCATTTTAACTCATAATATGACGCACACAGATGAGCATGTGAGGAGCAGGTTATCTCACATCCCAACATAATAATAGAAGGGTATTTCCTATTGATTAGATGCAAACATGAAATGCAAAAGTGAATTGTGGATTGACCAATTAACTTTAGGATGTATATTTTATATAGCAATGTGATATATGGTTGCATGCTGAGTTCAGTAAGTAAAAGCAATGAAAAACATGTCACCTTTAGGCATGCACCGAGCTAAACCGAGTTTTTCAATTCAGTAATTGCAAATGTGTGACTCTGGGATTATTAAAACTTGTGACATTGTGATGATGGTACAGTGAGATTGAAGTAATATGTTCAATGAAAAAAAAGCTGGAAAAGAATGTGCGACTGTACCAGAGGAGGGGCGGAGGGGCGCTCAAATGGGGTACAAAAAAAACACATTCTTTGGAGAGAACTCATGTCTTGGACTCCAAAGTTACACTGACATATCACGAGAGGAATGATGCAGGGCGGGAGAGGGAAGGAGAAGTAAGAAAAGGAGTAAGGGAAGGAGAACAACATGTTTTCAGAAGTAAAACGTGTCATTTTAAACTTGTTTCCCTTAGTTGCTCCTGCTTTATCTAGATGTTTCCAAAGTTGACATGAATAAACTGTAGAACATATTATTCCACAGCAAAATGACATCAGGCACTCCTCTATAATATATCCAAAACATAGCTTTACTTTCTGTGATTTTAGCCGGAGCAGAACCTCAGGGAAAACATTACAGTGACCGGTGAGCATTGACATGCAAGGAGATTAAAGGAAACATAAACAGCAACAAAAATCTTGAGTGAGGATATTGAACAGTTCCACTCTGTGAAATCATCCTGACTCTTTTCCTCTTCGGTTTCCTGCAGCTCGTAAAACTCACCCTCTTACAAGTTGAAGGAATGGGCAGCTTTCCAGTGGTCCTGCTCCTCTGCAGTTTCCAAGGTAACGCTGCCAAACAGGACACACAAATCATCTTGTTTAATTACGGTTGAGTCGCTGTGTGTTTGTTTTTATGCTGTGAAACACTCCCCTCATGTGGTTTCTGTTCCACAGCTCTCACAGCTGTAGCCCAAGCCCAGCAGAACGGTAAAGCCTTTCTCCTCATAATTCACACCTTGAGATCAGCACAGGTTATATGTTGCATGCCATCTGTCAGTCTGTGAGTCATTGCTCTGGGTCAGCGCTAAGATGTTTTCCCAATCTGATCGTGTTTTCTCTCCTTTTTTTCAGAGAGCCCTGATCCACCTGGAGGTTTGCCAAACGGTGATTGACAGCTGAGTGACAGCCACTCAGGGGGCCCCGTGAACTGGAGGTATTTTCTTGTCATTGTGATTGATACAATTTAAATGTCTTGTCTCTTTTGTTTCTGCAGACTGTAGGGAGGAGATGTATCCATGCACCAGGATGTACTCGGTTCACAAGCCCATCAAGAGATGTATTGGTGCTCTTTGTATCTACAGGTGGGCCGCCTTGTTTCTACAGAACACCAGTTGTAACTAGACAATGCATTTCCTGAAGAAATTGCTAGTGGAAATGCATTATGCTGAAAAGCTGACGCTAAACTGCTATGCTGAAATGTAATGTGTAAGAAGAAAGTGAAGAATTTAGATTGAAATGATACATGAACACTGGGGGCTTGAGTGTGTGATGAGAGAAGAAAATAAAGTTAAAAGGCTGCAGCAGAATATTTGCTGCAGCAGAATATTTGAACGGCAAACTTTTTGAACTAACTTGATGGCGAATGATCTGTCGCCATGAAAAATTATGTCTCAGGAATGTAGGGTTTGGGAATCATTGCAGGTTTAAAAGAAAATATGATGGCAAAATTAAATCTGTCCTCCACCCTAGCTGTGACATCAAGCACTCCAAAATCTGAAGAATGCCTCTTTACCAAGGTCTGAACAATGTTTAATATCTCTAAAAGTGCGAATCAGATTTAAAAGTTGTATTACACGAATAATGTCAGAAAGATGTGCAACATTTTAAAGTTGGAATGAGGTTTCTGAGTGAAAGTATGAAGGAGCAGTTAGCAGTTGAAGTAATCTTCATGCAATCTTGCATGAAGATTGTTCAAGTCTGAAGAGTTTCTCCATTGACTTCCATGTTCAAAATGTGATGAATTATGGGATGTATCTCTGGAATTATGAAAGTTATGAATAAGAAAAGTAATAGCCATCGATTCCCGACCGAGCTGAACGTTTTGATGTTTGAACAGAGTTTCTGCGATGTGGAATGTGGGAGAAGAAGAGGTGCAAAATAACCCGGCGGAAAAAAAATAAAGAATTTTGTGCGTAGCAAACAGATAGTTGGAATGCTGTATCAGCTTTCCTACTAAATTAGGCAGAATTCATTTATATGTCAACAGTGAATGTCTTAGTTTCCCACTCTAGTCTTGCCAATGACTGATTCTTGAAAACACATTAATATTGCAGAAACTCGAAGTCAAATAAGAATCAGACCAATAACTCAAGTAAAAAGCAATGACACCACAATGCAGAAATAGTCTATGACAAATAAGTCCTGCCTTCTTGATTTCATTCCCATTAAGTATTTCTCGTTGACAATCGAATTTCAATACCTAAATTAGCAACAATCAAAGTTAATGTTCAGTAAAAAACAAATGCTTTTATTTATCATCAGCACTGAGCGAGAGTGAGTCGATGAAATTATAGATCGAAGATATAATAGAAACAATATTGCTAATAGTAAGATATGTTTGTAAACGATCATTCATTTGCATTAACAGCAAAATATACTAAGCAACACAGCAGCCTGTTAATGTTGTAGCTGGTCAATATAAAGCAAATGTTATTTAATACCTTAAACGTCACATAACTGTGTTGGTAGTAAATGTAGACATTTGTAAAAAATGATTTGAGAACAAGTATCTAAAAAATGCTCATGATGTTAATGTTGTCTTTTGTTTGTGATGCAGCATTTCTCGTGTCTATGTGATCAACAATGAGATCTGTGTGAGGACGGTGTGCCAGCAGGATGACTATCTGAAAGGTGAGAAAGTGTAACTGTAAAACACGCATGATCATGCATTAAATATTATTGTAGTTTGGAAACGATCGGTGTCTTTTGCACATTACAGCCGAACTGTGCCGAGAGTCGTCCGGGTGGCCCAGGCGTATCGAGAGGTCAACTTATAGGAAACGCTGTCGCAATCGCCGTGGCAACCCCAAAACCTGGGCAAACAAGGCCTGATGAGGCCCAGGATGGCGATGTGACCACCTGTGAAGATGGAGCCTCTCTTAGAGACACAAACCAACCAGAGGCGTCGCCATAAAAACAGCCCAAAACGCCATAAATCCACCACTCGACACCTGGGGGTCTCCGTCTTTCTTTTAAACGTACGCTGAGTCATATCTATGTTTAGTCTCTTGTGTAAGAATATTGAAGCTCATTTCATCTGTGTGTTTTTGGACACAGGCCACATCTTCTGCAGCTCAAGATCCATTTGAGGTACTATAGTAATGGACCTATAGCAGCACTGAGTCATTTCATTGTACAAAGAAAGACACACTTTTTTACTCACTGACAATCAGTATAACGTGCACTATTGTAACCAAAAATATAAATGTATAAGTACATTTGTTCACGAGTTATTTGCTTATAGATTTTTCTTTTTCACTTTGTTATTCAGGAACAAAAAAACAATAAAAGTATGGTCACTGAGTTATAGCTTTATGTTTTTCTTTGCATATACATTTCCATATACAGTTTGAATTACAAGTAACATTTGGGATCGATGCATACAACTGAAACAGTAAACAAACACTGACAAACATTGTTTAGCGCTTTACACTCACAAAATCTCTGTGTTCCAAACAACATCCATCCATCACTTGTCACTTTAATCCTGTCACAACACACGTGCATGTGGGAGCTGTGCATCAGTCTCTTTGTCTGTAAATGACAATATCAAAACAAAACACTGCATCAAACCCAGACTGGCTTGGTCTGTCTGCATCAGAATACTATTAACAGAAATACATCTTAACATCGAATTGAAGTTCAAACTTGTACAGTACAACATGTTGGGTTTGAGGTCTGCCACCTAACCACCTTACCATAAAGAATTAATGAGAAAAAAGTTCTCCCCGGACTGACGGGACGGTGCAGAAACACAGACCTATTCATTGAGGAGGAGAGAGGTTGTGACCCAAATGACTCACCAGTCACAGCTTTAACAGCTGGGCTGAGTAGGGATGACATAACATGGACTAAATCATTTCGGTTTCCCCTTGAAGCAAAGATAAAAGCACTAGATGCCTCACTTTCTATCGCTCACACCCTACCGCATCAAACATTTCTGCTTCTTCTCTTTGCTTTAGAGTTTAAACAATGCACACAGTGCCAAGGACCCCTCCCCAGTGAAATATGTGTTCAACAGCTGCATCCCAATTTAACGTCCTCTCAAAATGATGCCACTAGAGAGCGATAGAGAGCACAACTTGACTGTAAATCAGCTTCTTTCAAGTAAAATCATTGTATGGTAAACCTTCCAGTAACCTAAATCTATGATTTGATCAATCCCTGCGTTATTATATGCAGACTTTATGCAATACTACTACACGGACAGAGTATACTGCCAGTCAGTGCATATAGTCAGTCCCACTTCTGGGGACATGGAGATAAAATAAGCTACAGAGCAAACAGGTGACAGCACCAATGACAATAATTACAAACTACTAACATTTAAAATAAATATTCTCTGTACAGACAATTCATTCATTATTATATGTAATTAGATTTCATCCTCAGATGTTTATGATTATGTCTCCCTTGATCATATTTCTATTATGTATACTCTACGATAGAAATTAAAACATTAAGAGGAGAAATTGGGCAGAAGCATAAATCAAATGTGCAAATGTGAACTGAAGTAGAGAGGGAAGACGGTCCCCAGACTATACTGTTGTTCTAAATGTCTAATTAAGAATAGACAGTGCGGTCTGGGTGTCTTTCTGGCTAAAGAGCAAAAGCTATGACAGACCCAACAAAAACAAAAACAACTTGAACAGGGGGGTTATCCTGCTTGGCAGGGAGAGATATGGGACCCCATAATGGGAATAAACAAAAGTTGCAAAAAGTGCAGCATAAATGTACAGAAAGATAAGAAGGAGATAGGCCAAATGTATCCCTCCTCAGTTTGAGGATACAGAGTCAAAGTCTCCCCACAGGTCAGAGCTGGCTGTGGTGGTGGGGTTGGATGGAGCCGCTGTGTTCGAGTTGCTGGTGTCCAGGTCTAGCAAGAAACCTGTAGGTTGAAAAGTAAATACAAAGATTGTTCCAGACTGATAATTCAGCAACTTTAAGCAGAATTTATACGTAATTTCACCCACTATGAAGTCAGATAATTGTTTTTTATGCTTAACTATCTTCTGAAATACTGTTCTGGCCATCCACATAGTTTTCATGCTGTAGGTTTGAGGTATTGACCTCTGAGACTTCTTCCACCTAATCTGTTTGATTTTAGTGAAAAAGCATATTCCACAGAGGGCGAGAGAGAATTGGAGCAACAATATTTTTTAAAGAGAAATTCCAGTATTTTGCAACTGGAGTCTATCTGTCATAGTTTTGGCCAGTATTGCTACAGGTCAACGTTGCACCCACCACTTTCATTGTAAAGACTGTGGATACAAGTGCTCCACTGGAAACAGCTTTACAACTGTCCCAAATGGGGCCAAGGAAATACAAGCTTTCAACAAGGAATTAACTTTCCTCTGCTCTATATTGACCAATGCAATGAATTATTGGTGTAACAATGTTTAACCATCCGCTAGACTTTTCAAAAACTGATTTTGATTATTTGGTTTAGGTTGAGCTGTCTCTAAAGTAACAGTGATGAGGACGATGCTATGCTTACCTATAGGCCAACAGAATAACAATTTGTCTCCAAATGTTGTTTTCTCAGTATCGTGATAAATGAATGTTTCCCCTTTTACCTTGACATACATACTGTATATTATTGTGTGATCTTGAATTAACAAGCTATCAAATTACTTTGATGTGATCATAAAATAATTATTGTTTGAATTTAAGGATAACAGTCACAATTTGTAGTGTCACAACAACTACCTACCAGTGTCACTTCCTCCTTCAGATGGTTGTGTGTTATGATTGGTAGATTTTACAGGAGGTGGGGCTAACTTGCCACCAGGAGGAGGTGGAAGAAGCCCAAAGCCTCCTGAACTCTGCGGGCGGGACCTGTCCTTCTTTTTAGATTGCTGGAAAAAGATACATAAACAGCATGAGTGTTTGTGTGGGACTGTCAGTATAGTGAATCTAAAATTTCAGGAGAGATAACATAAGAAAAAACAATTTTTGATTAGCAGTATTTGGTCGTTCAATCGTCAGAGACCATTTCCTGTTCCAGTAATGTAAGGTTCTACCCTAAGAGAAAGAAAATGAAAATAAGGTTACCCCGATATTGAGAGTAATAGTCTGTCCTTCTTTGAAGCCTAGGTCCAGTTTAGGGGTGGTGTCTGGAGTCTGCGCCTGCTTTTTAAATTCATCATCCTGTTTCACCCATCTGAAGAAGACGAGGGGAGGCAAAGGAGAACAAATTGTTGTCAGATAGTTTCATAAACCAGAATAAACAAATATATGTTTTTTAAGATTTGCGACAAGCACAGAAGCAGCAGCATACTTGAAGTGATCCTGAAGTGCAACGTTGAAGTCAAAGGCATCTCCTCTGTCTCCAAACCCAATGCCTATAAATGCACTTCGGCCTGTTAGAAATGAACATACAAAAAGGTTGGGGTTAATTCAGAGCGTTTGGAAGGTACTGCAAACAAAAACAGACTAGACATGAACAATGTGCACTACAATTAAACCATTTCTGGATCATCCTGTTTGAATGCTTAATAACTTATGAGCACATTTACAAAATATTTACAGCTTGTCAACCAACAGTTAACCCACCACTGTCATCCTGGATGCGAAGCACGAAGTAACGGCTTGAATCACTGACTGTTTCCACTGTGAGGCCAGGGAACTCCTCCACTGGAGCCTGGGCAAACAGCTCCCCTGTAGGCAAGAACAAACATTAATAAAGCATATACACTTTCTACTCAACAATATTTTCCATTGGGAATTTGGATCATGAAGAGACTAATTTCATAGTTTTACAAAGCCAAAACTCAACTAAAAAACATTAGGATTTACTTTAGGGCATGAAATGCTTTGCGAAATAGATACTTTTAGAATTCAGATTTTATAACCGGAGGCTAACAAGCATGCCAATAACTGGAATGCACTGATACAGACAGAAAAGATCACCCTGTTTGCTTAAAAATAAACTGCATACTTGGATGTGGGTTTGGGTCACCTTGGAATGGATGAGTAACAGAGAGGGGGATGGCCAACACAGTGAAATGATTTACAACAGCGACAACAGTGCAAGTAAACAGTGGCACTGCTTCTCCCTCTCACCAGAGATTTTGTCTTCCAATTTAACAAAGACCAATTTCCCCCGGGCCGTGACACGCATGCGTCCGGTCCAGTCAGGTGCGTCCAGCTTCCAATCAGCAGCCCTGGGACATAAAACACACACACAGGCAGTCAGGGAGCTGTAGTGTGATGTAGGTGAAGTGGCGGTAGCGGTGTATTGAGTGTGATGAGAACACAGAGGTGGACAATCGGCAAGAGAAACAGGACATTTGTGTTTTGAGGGCACATGTCTGTTGTGATTCTTTCAACACTTTAGCTCTATTTTGTCTGTTTTCTATGTGAGCAGAGCATGACTAAGGCATTAGACCTAAGGCTGAAAAATTACATCATCACCCCTTACTCACTGTACAAATGGTCACTGGTTAACCAATCATGTGTCTCATGGGAAGCAGGCCTGTGCTACTGTGTGGTTGGTGTGAGGTCCTCTCAGATGCAGCTGCAGCAGCAGCCAATGAACAATGGGCTAAACAATTAAATGTCATCCTTTACAATAACACAACAGCAACTCGCCAGTGTGGTCACTCAAAAACAAGTAACACTAAGTGGGCCAGGACTACAATTTGTCTTTCATTTCCTATGTTAAAAACAACATTGACCCTACTGAAGTGTCCTTGAGCAATACTTCTTCACAGCTTCAGGGATGCTGCTCTGCACTGCCTTCTACTAAAGAATGGACAAGCTACATGATAATCTTTGAGGCAACATAAGGTTACCGAGTTTGTTGTCATATGCTATCACTTTTAAGCAGTGTAAGCATAATGTATCCTCTGATGGGCCCTTCGGACGACAGCATATAAACACTCTGACACTGACAGGGTAACCAACCCTTATCCTGACTGGTGGGCCAACGCAGTGAAGCTGCTAACCCCAGTCATTTGTTATTTATCCGTGTAGACCTTGCTAATACAGCAAAAACAACCAGCACAAAAACACCGTTGCTTGAGCCTGCGTAATTATGGGATGAGCTCGGTAGGTAGGTCGCCGAGGCAACGGCTCCTCTAGCGGCTGCACCTCGCGGATGCTGGGTGAGAAACCTCGCCTCCCCCGCTCACCTGATAGCCCGGTTGGATGCTCTCGGTGGGATTCGGTAAACGTTGACTTCAGGTTTGACACAGAGGACCGACTCGTACTCGGACTGACCCTCGGTCGCCATCTTGACTTTTACTCGGTCGGTGAACGCCGTCGTTGGTGGTAGTGACGGTGAGTCGTGAGTGGCGTGTTTGTGCGGCATTAACGGCTCCGTGACCGTAATAGACGGTGTATATGCGCACTGACAACATCCTCTCTGCTGTTGTGATGCTCTTAAAGAGGCATTCAATCCACATTACACAAATGCATGGTTTGTTTACTTTATAATGATGAAATGGCATTTGAGCCTGCATCAAGTCAGAGCAAAAGTGACATCCTATTAGGGTTGGAGGCTACAAAAAAGAAACCAGAATACCAGACATGTAGCCTATCTGGAAAGAGTGTTGCTTTGTATTTGTCCTGTTGTTAAGGAGATATCTATAAACAATTACTAGTTAACTTCCAGCTTACTTGTGGCCTACTCCTCTTTGTCTTTAGGCGGTTAACAGTAACTATGAACTTACATTTTTCTACTATGCACCTATAGCTTGGGATATCAACAAAAACTAGAGAATGCAATTCCTGAATAAATTGCTAGTGGGAATGCTTTATGCTGAAAAGCTGACGCTAAACTGCTATGCTGAAATGTAATGTGTAAGAAGAAAGTGAAGAATTTAGATTGAAATGATACATGAACACTGGGGGCTTGAATGTGTGATGAGAGAAGAAAATAAAGTAAAAAGGCTTGGAAAAGCAGCAGAATATTTGAACTGCAAACTTTTGAACTAACTTGATGGTGAATGATCTGTCGCCATGCCAACGGCATTTGATGACATCCCAT